>NW_007248489.1:24301-42501 GCF_000164805.1 Carlito syrichta
GAGCGGCCACTGCACTCCAGTCTGGGCGACAGAGTGAGACTCCAACTCAAAAAAAAAAAAAAAAAGTGAGAGGCATTATGGTCATTCCACCATGTGAAGACAGAGTGAGAAGGCAGCTGTCTGCAAGTCAGGAAGAGAGCCCTCACCAGGAACTGAATGTGCAGAAACCTTGATCTTGGACTTCCATTCTCCAGAACCGTAAAAAATAAATGATTGTTTCAGTCACTCAGTCTACAGAATTTCGTTAATGGCAGCCTGAGCTTACTAAAACAGGCATTAACAGAGTCAGTACAAAGATGGCAGCTAAGGGTGTGGGGTCTGTATATAACAGACCCAGATCAGAGACTTAGCACCTCCAAGTAAGTACTGATTTACTGTCTCTGATTTGTAGCTGTATCATGTATACATGAGAATAACAACAGCACCTATCTCATGGAATCATGGTGGGAACAGAGTTAGAAAGTGTTCAGCGTTTTCTAGCATACAGTAAGCTCTCAACAAATGTTTGATTAAAATATGCTGACACCATGTCTAAAATGACACTGTGTCACCACTTTTAGGGATCAAGGTACTGAAAGTTTCCATTTAATCGGTTTTCCAACCTGATATCTGAAAAGAGAAATCTATCAAATCCTTATCATCATTAGTGGTAAATAGGGAATATAGAGGGGAAGGAGGAAAGCAAGAAAGGCCTTAGAAAACAGCAATCCGTGGGGTGGTCGGCGCAGGTAAGATAATGGTGGAGGGAAAGGGATGGGGTGTGGGGACACAGTCTAGACCTCTGGAATGAGGGGTTCGAGAGCAGAGGAAAGAGAGACTTCAGATACCTAAACTGCTTCCTACCCAATTCTGGAAATCACCCAGGCCATGTCCTGCTCTCCAGGTTACAAGACAGTCAGGGAAGGATCAAAGGCCTGCCCCAGAGTTAGGCTGTGCCCCCCAACAGCTTCCTAGCAACTAAAACATGATGCATTCGGTTGCCCCCATGTGCTGCCTGCTGCCTAGATGTGACAGGGCTGCCTACTGCCATGGTCTTGAGGGACCAGGCACCAAATTGGTCCAGGCTCGGGGCTGCTGCCCACACGGCTCTTTACAGCCATGACTGGCCTAGGGCTCAGCGTGTTTGAGGCTAACTGTACCCAGGGGAAGACTGTTCTCAAAGCCCTTCTTCCCCCGCAGCAAGAGGCCGCGGAAGATTTGCTAAGCAGTGAGAGAACAGTGCCCTCCCCTGGACGTTCACTGCCTCCACCAAAACCACTGCCTGAAGTCTGCCCTTCCTTTGCCAATGAGGGGCAGATTCGGGATAAACACCCCTCAAGTCCAGAAGGCCACACACAGGTCACTGGCTGACATGTCCAGTGGCTTCTTTGTCCTACTGTTGTGTAAGAGTTTCTACCATGCAAAGCCCTCCTTATAAATGATGTCATGGACTCTTGAAACGAAGCGAAAAACTGAGGTTCAGGAAGTCTCAAAGGCTTTCCGACGGAGCTCGGATCCCCCAGCACCGTGGTCAAGAAGGAGTAGACTCTGCAGCCAGAGCACCTGGGTCCTCACCCTGCCTTTTCATTGCTTAGCTGTGCAATTCAGGGAAAGTGACTCAACCTCTCTAAGTGTCGGTTTCCTTATTTGTAAAGCAGGATAATCAACGTAAATGTAGATGATCTTAGAGGAATGCCAAGCACATGGCAAGTGCTAATACTTGGTGTCTACAGCCACCCTTATGTGTCCGACCTCCAAGCCCTGGCTAATTGTGTGCTTGCATTTTTCTGGGGACATGCTTCATATATCACTCTCTGTGTAACGACAGAATTTGGAAAGCTTGGCTGAGAATGTGGTGTGATGTTGGCTCTTCCCCCACCATCATTCTTCAGCTGCATGTCACAGGGTTGACAGTTTTTGCCACTGTACACCTGCCAGCCCCAACTCCCCAAAAGACAGCAACCATATTGTTTTGATAACCAGAGAAAGAGTCAAGAAACGAGTGACTTCACTGCTATCATATGACTTGGCCAGACCTGAAGCTGCAGGGGGTCCCTGATGCTGAGGAAGGGGGGGAAGGAAGAAGTGTCTCCCAGAGCCAAATCTACATTGTAGAAATAAAGAGTAAGATGTTAGGGAGGATTGAGGACTGTTGGGCCCAACACTGCTCAGAGCACTTGACATTAGCTTACCTTGTACCCCTGAGAGCTGAACTGAGGCACACGCTCTTATTATCCTCCCTTTTTACAGAGGAGAAAATGGAGGCCCAGAGAGAGAGGTCACTTGTGTATGGTCAAATAACTAATAAGAGGCAAAGCTAGCTAGGAGCTTTTTTTCCTTTATTGTAGAATTGACAGGCTTCAGTTTCCCCAGTGAATGAGATTCGGGATTCCTTGATATATTTGTGTTCATTGCTGTGCAACACATTGCCACATACATAAAATGAACAGCACAGTTCTGTAGGTCAGAAATCAAGGTGGTCTTGGATGGGCTCTCTCCTTGGGGTCTCTTAAGATAAAAATCAAGATGTTGACCAGTCTAGGCTCTGGGGAGAATTTGCTCCCAAACTCATCCAGGGTGCTGACAAAGTTTAACTCCTTGTGGTTGTAGGACTGAGGCCCCTGTCTCCTTGCTAGCAGTTGGTCAGGGGTGCTCACGCTCTTAGAGAGCCCCCTTATTCCTCCTCACATGGCCTTGTCCACCTTCAAACCAGTGACAGCATGCCAGGTCTTCTCAGACCTCCTCCTTCTTGGACTTATTCTGCTACCAGCCAAGAAAAGTCTCTGCTTTTAAAGGACTCATCAGTCCCACTCCAACAACCATCCTTTTGCCACATAAGGTAACATAATAATGGGAGTGACATCTTATCATAGTCATAAGTCCCACCTACACTGAAAGGAGAAGGAATTGCACAAGGCGAGAGTCAATGGGGTCATTCTTAGAATTCTGCTTGGTAGTTGCCAAAAACTAGAAAGGAACTCAGGAGTTTTGATGCCTCATTCTCTGACTTAGTGCCTGGGCTGTACCTTGAGATGATGTGAATGGAAAGCATGTCTGTAACCTGCTGGCTCCTTCATTTATGGAGCCCTGGTCTCAAAGCCAAGGGTATGATTCTGTGTCTCTATAGCACACAGTTCTCGGAGCCTATAGTTAGTTGTCGAGCTAAGATAACTACAGAAAAGAGAGCACCGCAAAACAAAACTCACAGACCTCCTTGATCTCCTTTTCTTCTCCTCCTCCATTCATTTTGCCCTCTTTTCCTTCCTTCTTCCCTTTTTCCTGTTTGATCTTACTGAACACCTGCTGCATGTCAGACACCATACTAGGTCCTGGTGATACAGAAGTCAACAAGTAGGGCAAAATAAGCTCCCCGCCTGCATGGACTTTTTAGTCTAGAGCAATGATCAGCACACATTTTCTGTAAAGGGCCTGATGTATATATTTCTGGCTTTGCAGGCCTCTATAGCAATGACCTACCTGCCACTGTAGCACAAAAGCAGCCATAGGCAATAATAAAAAAATGAGTGTGACTGAGACTCAATAAAACTTTATTCATAAAAACAGTTGATGGGCCATATTGGGCCTGTAGAACGTGGATTATTGACCCTTGATCTAGTGGATAAGACAAACAATATACAGGTACAAAATACTCCAGGTTATTACAAGTTTCATGAAGGAACTACATAGAGTGTTTTGACAGCACAGGATGTGTGTGGGATGGGAAGCCACAGAAAATATAAGCAGGAGAGTGACAGGGTCTGATTTATACAGTGTTCTAGGCATTTGCTCACCAAGTTGACATGCCTTCCCCAAAGGGTGTGAGAGTTCTCCAGTCAAGCATACATAGAACCTTCAGACATTCCTCCAAATAAACACTCACTTCTAAGAAATGGTTAAAATACGAAATTAGAAGAGGTAGGGATGGATAAGGGCAGAGGGTGAGGCGATAGCATGAAGTGGTATCATTGTCTCATGGGAAGGGCTAAGCCTCCACTCTGCTCTGAACAACTGCCTCTCTTTTCCACCCTGCACTGTCACACTTAATAGGGATCTGCTTACAATGATCAAATCAAGTCAAGATGGTGGTTTCATTTAAGTTGAGCTAAATGCCTTCCTTAATCAATCACAAGTCCCTTCATTGGTTGCACATGCTATTTAAAAAACAAAACAGAACCTCAAAAATAAAATGCTTTGAAAACCCAGAGCCATCATGATATGGATTTTGATTTTTAACAACCCCAATAAGAAAATCTTGAGCTGAGAACATTGCAACTAGTCAAGCTTTGGTCCGTGAAAGCGTTGTTTGCTTGTGTCTGTATCACAGATCTTTCTTCCTAGTTAGGCATGATACTGAAGCCTCCCTGACTCTTGGACTTCCCCTCCTCTGAGCTCTCATGGGCTGTGGAACCTCCACATATAGGTGGTTTTCCATGAACGCCTGTTGCGCAATCCCTTGGCCCCCATCTATAAGAGTTATGCAGGCTCCAAGGCATCTCCAGGGCTCAGGGAGTCTTCTGCTTGCTTTTGATCAACATCCCCCATCCTCTGCATCCAGCACAGGGCCCATGTGTGAGCACAAATTGCTTCCTAAATGGTAGAAATACCATCAGCAGCAAACCCAAGAATAACTACAAAGAAATGAGTAATGCCCAGGTATGGGCGAATGCTCTTTACATGGAAGGCAGAAAACAAAGTTTGAGTTAAGGTTTGTAGAGCTTGATGCAAAAGAAACTCTTTCTCCAAGGAATACCTGGAGGAGGGAAACCAATGTGGCACTTTAGACACTTGGGCAAAGTCTTTGGTTACCAAAGTCGGGGATGTAGTAAGGGACAGCCAAGGCTTTGCCTTCCTTCATTATAGCATTTTGGACTCTCTATTGGGGCCAACATTGGCACTCAGTGTACAGTTACCAAGAGATTTCTATGCGCCGGGCACAGGGCTGGGGTCTGCAATGCAGTAAAGAGTATGGTGGCTGGAAAATGTCGGGGGACAAGGCTAAAGTCAAGAGCATGGCGGAGACATGTGGGTACAACCAGAGCCCAACAGTCAGTGCCAGGTTTGCACTTGTGACGTGGGAGGGGAGAGGATCTTTCACAGTCCTCGCAAAGTCTTCCCTTCTAAAAGCCAGGACATTGCATCTTGAAATCAAGACGGGTGATAAAACACATCAGCCAAATGGGAGTTGAAGGAGTGCAGGCAGGTTTTTCTCCATCCAAATGCAATGGGATGTCCTGGTCAGCATGCAATGTGGAGCATGCAGCACGTGCTAGCATTGTCCTCAGTGCTGCAAATACATGAATGAATATGCCAGGTCAGGAGCTCACCTTCTAGCAGAAGGAATCAGGAAGACAGCAAATAAGTGAGATTGTTTCCAACTGGAAGAGGACAGAGGGAAGCCGTGCTGGCTTGCCTGATGGAGGAATGCCACTCCATGAGGTCAGACCTGACCTTGAGTCAGAAGCCAGTAGTCAGATAAGGCAGAGTTGCAGCAGTACCTCTCTCTAAGCCTGGAGGGTGTCAGGGCCAGGAATTCATGCTAGAGGTTGGCATCTAGCCAAAGGATCAGGGCACCAGGTTTGGAGTCCAGAAGCATCTCAGGTGTCTAGGATTCTTAATACACCTGTTCTGTGAGAGCAGAGACAGGGCTGGTGAGGGCCCATTAAAGGCGCAGCAGCCCCCAAGAAGCATGGCTTGTAGAGAGACAATGCCTCTGTGTGAATGGGAAAAAGGAAACCCCTCCTTTTGGTGTGGCAACCCTGCCCCAATCCCCCAGCTTAGTGGGCAAGTACAGGCTGGACTGTAGCCTGTGAAACACTGTTTACCCTGCTCCCCCATTATCTCTAGCATTTTGCCTAATGTCTAGTATAGAAGAGACCCTCAATAGACATCTAATGTGCAGATAAATATTATACGAACTCTTCACCTCCCCTAGGAGCACGGGCCTACAGGGAAACCAGGAACCAACCATAGCCATTTTTACCCCTACACCCTTTGCCATGCTATCTAGAACAATGCTGTCCATCAAAAATATGATGTGAGCTGGGCGTGGTGACTTATGCCTGAAATCCCAGCACTTTGGGAGGAAAGAAAGGCAGATTGCTTGAGCCTAAGAGTTCGAGATCAGCCTGGGCAACACAGCGAGACCTCAACTCTACAAAAAATAATTTTTAAAAAAATGAGCCAGGTGGTTCATGCCTGTAGTCCCAGATACTCAGGACACTGAAGTGGAAGGATTGCCTGAGTCCAGGAGGTTAACGCTGTGGTGAGCCAGGATCATCCACTGCAGTCCAGTCTGGGTGACAGAGTGAGACTCTGACTCCCTCTCTCCATATATACAGGGGATAATAAAAAAATGTATACACATTTTTTTTTTGAGTTGGAGTCTCACTCTGTTGCCCAGACTGGAGTGCAGTGGCCGCTCCCGGCCACCGCAACCTCGACCTGCTGGGCTCCGGCGATCCTTCCACCTCAGCCTTCCGAGTAACCGGAATTACAGGCACGCGCTACCACGCCCGGCTAATTTTTTGATTTATTGTAGAGATGAGGTCTCACCTGCCCAAGTAGGTCTCAAACCCGCGGGCTCAGGCAATCCACTCACCTCAGCCTCCCAAAGGCGCGGGATTACAGGCTGAGCCACCGAGCCCGGCTATGTATACACATTTTAAGAGATCTTATCTATGTACTTCTTCTTGAAGTTGAATTAAATTAAGGTAGTAATATGTGGTATGACGTTTGCTCAACTGTGCTTTGTCATTATCTTTGACTGCCCTGCCTGTCACATGGGCTTTCATTTGATTAACACCATCTTTTGAGCAAACGTCATACTTAAAATGTATATACTTTTTTTGGGTACCATATATAAATAAAATGTGAGTCATGTTTGCAATGTATTTATAGTGTGTGTGTGTGTGTGTGTGTGTGTGTATACACACATATAATGTGAGCGGTGTTTGCAGCAAAAAATTGTTTAGTAGCCTCATTTAAAAGTTTTTTTAAAGGTGAAATTAATTAAAAATATATTTTATTTAACCCATACTCAAAATATTATCACTATCATTTTAACATGTAGTCAATATAAAAAGTTATTGTGAGATAGTTTATATTCTTTTTTTTCCTCTGTGCTAGGTCTGAATCCTAGGGTATATTTTATACTTAAAGCTCAGCTTGGACTAGCCACACTTCAAGTGTTCAGTAGCCACATATGGTTAGTGGCAACCATACGTTAGAGAAGGCAGATTCAGAGCCTGTGAGCTTTTCAAAGAAAAAAATAAATTCTTGAGATCTGACCAAAAAATGTGTCATTCTAAATCATGCAAATAAAACCTCCTAAGAGAAATAGATAGACATGCAACAGAGGTTAACAAAATAGAAAATTGTTCAGATAAGAGCGTCTAGCTCACAGCAGTGTTGTAAGTTGCAGGAGTCACGTTTGTACATGCTCAGGAGAGGGCTGGGGGCACAGGACAAGTTATTATGCCAGTTGGTCAAATGCAACTCTACACAGGTATACAAAATTGCATTTAAAGTGGGATGTGGATGTGTATTAATACATCATCTTATGTGATGAGGAATATGGCTTCCAAAAATGAGTTCCTAAGGTTTGGGAAGGTCTCACGCCTCCCTGGAACCCGCCCCCAAGGCCTGCAAGCCCGAAATCTGCAGGTGGAGAGAAAAGGAACATCCTGCTGAAGTGGAGCACGAAAGCCAAGGAGTTAGACAAAAAACCATCCTGCTGACTAAATACATTTTTCAAAAGTAGCGAGTTTGCACAGCACGGCTGATGAAATGAATAAGATTTGCTTTTTCTACTGCCTGTCAAGCCACTTATTAATCATCACATATTATTGCTTTGCTAGTTCAATATGTGGAGTGAAACACCGGGATCCAGCTGAGAATGGAACTGAAGAGAACAAAATCGGGTGGCAAAAAATCGGGTGAGTAAAGAGAAGTGGAAGGGGGTGAGTCCTCCAACCTCTTAGAACAGATTTTTACAGTGATCAGAAAAGCAGCTGGGCTCGGTGGCTCAGCCTGTAATCCCCCGCCTTTGGGAGGCTGAGGTGAGTGAATTGCCTGAGCCCGCGGGTTCGAGACCTGCCTGGGCAGTGAGACCTCATCTCTACAATAAATCAAAAAATCAGCTGGGCATGGTAGCGCATGCCTGTAATTTCGGCTACTTGGAAGGCTGAGGTGGAAGGATCACCAGAGGCCAGCAGGTCGAGGCTGCGGTGACCGGGAGCGGCCACTGCACTCCATCCAGTCTGGGCGACAGAGTGAGACTCCAACTCAAAAAAAAAGAAAAGCAAAGGGAAACTCAAATAAATTTTGAGTGCAGCTACTATCTTACACTTAAATCTTTTCTGATAAGATATGACATTTTGAGAGAGGAACCTGAAAGAGAAGAATTTAAGCCCAACGGGGTAGTGGCTCCCATCTCTGCCTTTCTGATGCAGCTGCAAATTAGAGTAATTACCGCCGGGTTCATGCTGGGCCATACAAGTAGGAAATCAGATTTATGTTCCAAGGAGAAATGGAAGAAAAATATCAGAGCATGGAGAAAGCAAGGTAAGGGTCAAAATCACTCTTGACGTAGCAGAAAGGACATTATAGATTTCAGCAGAGAATAAATGAAAAAGAAGGAGCTAGGTTACGAGTCCAGGAAGGCACCTATTGAAACTTCAAAATAAGCCATGGGACTGTTGGTAGACAAAGAAGGTTTAAACACACACACCCCTCAGATATACATCAAAGTCTTCAAGAAGCAGATCTATACTTGCCTGTGGTCAAAGGCACATCAGAAGGAGAGCTAGCTAATCTTCACAGCACCATAGGGTTTGAAATGGGTAAATGGATCATCGCCAATCCTAAAGGCTCCTGGCCCACCCTGTGAACATTCCCAACGTCCCCCACTGTGTATTCCTTCATGTGAAGAATGGAGTAGGAACACCCGGCCAACTCGCATGACCTCACTCTGGGCTAGATGTTGTCCTTGGGTCCATTTCACACTGAAATCATCACCTGGCAATCTTTGGTATCCAGGTTCCCAGCACTTTCAGCATGGCAACCCCTCTCAGTCATGTGAATCCTTTCCTATTATTCCACAGACCTTTGGTCCTTAAGGGCAATGACCGATCCACAGGTGCAGGCTTAGCCTTACTGAAGTCATGTGACCCCTTCCTACCATTCCACTGGCTTTTGGTCCTCCAGGGCAATGACTGATCCACAGGTGTAGGCTTAGCCTCACTGAAGTCCTAGCTCGGTCTGTGTGTTCTGAGTCCTGGCTCTGAAACACTTACACACACATGATTTTTTCAAGCATCTTAAAATCCTATGGCACAGACGGCACAGACCCAGCCATGCTGGAATTAGAATATGTTGGGGTTGGCACAGGCATAGCTATGTGTTCTCCTTTCTGCCAAGGATGGAGGATGATTGACTGAATGGGAACAGGAAATCGGCCTGCCAGAATGCATCTAAATTGGGACGTGCATGCTTGGTGAAGTGTCAACACTGTGCTTCAAAAGAGGAACAAATGGGAAAGTTCACGCAGTTCCCAACTCCTTCTAAAGATAAAGGGTCATTCTGGTGATATGTGAGAAGACAGAGTACACAGGGAGTACAATTCCATCCCCTGGGAGATATAATTGGTTTTTTGGAAAATGATGGAATGACCATCATTTAGAAAGAGCCTGAGTCCGTTTGCCAAGTACATCCCCAGTGCAGCACACCACCTGCCTCCTGGGAGGGAGCTCAAAGCTGGTGCAATGCCATGTTCTGGGCAGCAGCTCTGCCTCTTAAAAATGGTTTAGGCAACAAATACGGATTGCTTATCTGCTACGTGTCAGGTACTGTGTTAGGGACTGGGGATACGATGCGAGCTGGACACAGCCCCATCCTTTCAAGGAGCTTGTGATTCAGCAGAAGAGACACATTCTTCCATAGACAGAGAATCCCACTCTTCATAGTAGGGGCTGTGGCAGAACCAAGAACATGCTGGAGGTGAGGCTCCCCAGGTTTGGAGGGGGTGGGGAGAAGACTTCTCAGAAAAATGTGACACTCAAGCTAAGGAAAGGTGACTATGATGTAGCCTGTGGAGGGAGCGGTGAGACTGGAAGAGTTTCAGGTGGGAAAAAGCATCCTCAGAGGCCCAGGCTGTGGCAAGCTTCCAGAGCATCACGCGGTCCCATACGGCTAGAATGCAGGCAACAGAAGGAAGGGGCAGGAGATGAGCTTGCAGGGGCTTTGAAGGGCCAGGGAAAGAAACTCAGACCTTGAGGACAGTAGGGAGCCTCCGATATGTTTTAAGCAGGGGAGAGCCTTGGCCAACCATGTTTCAGAACGAATATTCTGACTGCCATGTGAAGGGTAAATTGGAGGTTGGTTGAAGACAGACAGACTCTGAAATTCAGCAGAGAGAGGATCTGAGAAATCTTGCCCAACCCCCTTGCTCTGCAGGCAGGACACTAAGGCACATACAGAGAGAAATGACTCACTCAAGATAAAGCTGGCGCATGACAGCAGATAGCCAGGGTTCTCTGGTTCAGGTAAGCAGGCTGTGTTTACAGAGTTGAGCAGTCACTGTGTTCCCTTTCTTCACTTGGTAAAGTCGCCAATGAGCTCACTTCCTCTGGGGCACCCAGCCTGGCACACACGGTTCATGAGTTTAAGCACCATGATTCAGTTCAGGCAGGGATTCCACCCACACGCTCGTGGAATCCCCACCCCAGCCATCATCAGTAGACTCATCCCTGCATCCCACACTCACGAAGACTTGGGAGTTCAATCAGCCGGGGTGGCCGTGCATGGAAACCCAGCGAGTACTGCTACACTGGGACACGGAACCACATGCCATATGGTGTTCTTCCTCAAGGCCTTCCCAGTCCCTTAGATGTGTGAATCTCAGCCACTCTCCCACCCATAAATACGCGTTGCAAGGGACTGGGAGAGGAATTTCTTTAATTAGGTCTTCCTGCAGTAAAGAGGGATCTTGATGCAAAGGAACAAAGCAGGCAGAAAGATCTCAAAGCTAATGGAAAGGACTGAACAGCCGTGACACAAATTGCTGGCTTGGGCTGTCTCCTAACGACTCCCGTGCCACACTGGATCCAGAAGCTGAATTAAAATGGGGACAGGCTGGAGTGTCACTGCCCAGAGAAATGCCAGCCTACTCATTCAGGCTTCAAATGAACCTGGGGGAAAAAACCCTAAGATGACAAGCCAGGACAGCAATCTGCACCAGAACAGGTGTCAAGGGTACAAGAAAGCAGGAGGGGAAGAAAGATGGAAAGAAGGAGGGAAGGGAGGGAAGGAAAGAAGGAAGGAAGAAAGAGAGGGAGGGAGCAGGAGGAGGTACCATAAGAAAACTGGTGAAAAGTGTGTATTCTGTATACACTGAGCCTACTATTGTAAATAGGACTAGCCAAACACAGACACAAAGGCAGAGGTTGCCAGGGTTCCCAGTTTAGGGCCTTCAGGGGAAACTCACTACCTTAAAATATTCCCCCCATGCCTCTGGGACAGCACTGAATAGAGACTCTCTTGGGTTAGCCTACTTAACCCAAAGGAAAATACCACTCCAAGAAAAATAGGGTCATCACTCAGCAAACCTCAGTGAAGATCAATTTCAAATCAATATTTTATGCTCAGGATCGACCTCACTGAAAACCAGGAGTTTGGTTGTGGAGGAGGAAGAAGAGGAAGAGGCAGCCTGGGGACTGGAGGCCCTTTGGGAAAAAGCCCGGGGAAGGAAGCTTTGGGTAACAAAAGAGCACAACCCTCAAAGGCAGGAAGGGGCAAGGCTGTCTGGAGAGAGGTTGAGAAAAGGGGTGTGACTTGTTCTAGAGGGAATACATAAGCAGACACATAGGGCAGCTTTCCTGGAGACTTTCTGTTCTAAATATATAACTAGCTTTGGGGGAGCCCCGCCTCCCACCGTATCTGCTATGTCCATTTCTATGGCCACCTGGGGATTGTGAAGACAACATCCCTTTATCTGCTCTGAAAGCACCAGAAAGGAAAAGAACCCTGAGTCAGGGTTGTGCTGGGTTCTATCAGGGACTCTGGAGAACCCTAAAAAATTCCTTGGATTCCCAAGGGAGGGGAGTTTAGGTTCTGCCTGGGGCCACCCCTTCTAGTTTTATTCATGGCAGGATGGAGAATTCAATGTGGAATATTTTCCCCTTCGTTTTCCAATCATCTGTTGTTGTGTTTTTTTCTCCAAAATGTTATATGGCTGTGTCACAGTGCCTAAAACTATTTCAAATATTTTATGCCAACTGATTGCTTCAAGGAGGTGATAGAAGGTGCAGGAAAAAAAGGTCATTTATTAAGTTTAAAATATCCTTTCCATCACCTCCAACCCAACCCTGATGTCAGTTACTCACAAGCTCCTTTTGGGAGTTATAGTTATGTCTCACTTTCCAAAGAGGACTTTTTACCAAAAGCAAACATTAACAAGTGTTTGCAGCACTGGAGACACATCTATGCAGGTCAAGTATCTTCATTCAACTGATCTTTATGGCAATCCTTTGAGACACCAGGTCATGGGACCCTATATGATTACCTTAATTGGAGGACACAGAGAATTGTCAATGGTCATGGACCAGATTCAGAAAACCAAATAGATGCTTCTCTCCTTGGCTGTGTTTCATTTGGTCGCCTTTGGACAAGGGCTCCCAGGTGAAAGTCATTCTTCAAAAAACAATAGGTTCAAGGTGTTGGACATGGCCCTACCCTCTTCCCAATTTCACCATTAAGGAACAACATGGAGACTTGGAGGTCGGTGGAGTGAAGCAGCTCTTTTATATATCGCTCTTGCAAGAACGGGTGTCTCTCAAATGAGCAGGCACACCGGAACAGTTGTAGCCAGCATATTTATGTCCTAAGACGCAAATTACTCCCCTGTTCCCATTGGTTGAGTACTCCAGAGGTTACTCACTCTCCAAGACGTCTCCTACATGGTACATACGGATTGGTTTACAGAGTTACTACAAAATCACCCCATTTACATGTCCTATTTGCCGATTGGCTCACAGGACCTTTATTTCTATTGGATCCCACCAAAATTCATAGCCTCAAACTAAACAGGCCTGCGAAAAGGGAAGAAGCCAGATGTGAAACAGTATAAGGCAATGCAAGGTATTTGAACAGTAAGCCCACAAAAAGAGAACAAAGAAGCAGCAAGTGGATTAGCAAAAGGGAGTGTAAGATGTTTAAACATTAGTCAGGTTTGGATTTTGAAAATAAATCATTTTACTTCCTACAAAGGGATGAGTTCCAAGTGACTCCAGAGGCACAGGAGTCCCAGAGTAAGGCAAGGCTCAGTAATTTCTTGGTCTGGAACCAGGCAGCCAAAAGGAACAAAATGGTTCCACAAATACACCAAACCCCCTTCCACCCCAGGACCTTTGCACATGCTGTTCCCTCTTGTATGAATGGGCTCTTTCTGCCCAAAATGGCTCACACTCCAACCCTTGGCCAAGAGGAACCTTTCCCCAACCCTTCCCAGTCTCCACCTTCCAGGTCAGTTTGGTTCTTTTTGTTTACAGACTCAACAGATCCTGACTTGTCCTTCAGAGCGCTTCTCTTTGTCTGTAATGATGCGTTAATTCAGGTGACTGTTTGAATTATGTCCCCTGCCAGGCTGATTCTCCCAAACAGCAAGGTCTGTGTCTCCTATTTAGCATAGAACCTGGCATGCAGTGGATGCTAAACACCAAAAAAGGGCATAATGTCTCGCCCGAGACACAGAGTTATAGTGCTACAAGAGTTCAAATAAGACAGCCCTCCATGGAAAAGGGAGATACTTAATTCATGTACCTAGTGATTTTCTATCTTGGACCACAAAGGACCAAAGGGGATGCAACAACAAAAAAATACAGACAAACACTAGGAAAAAAAAAAAAGGTAAAACAAATTGTTTCAGGAATAGGGCAAAATAAAAACGGATTTAGATAAATAGTAGAAATGCATTAGGAATACAATGAAACCACTCAGCAAACACAGAACAAATGGCTCATGCCTGCAAGAGAGAAAAGGAAATCAGTCACCTGCTCTGAAAAATGACAAGGATACAGATTCCTGGGAACCTCGAAAGAGAACAGTCACAAGGTTAATATTAAACCTTTTTTTCAACCTGTTATGAAGGCAGTACGAGATGGGAAGAACACTGGATTTGCAGCCAGGACATCTGGGGTTCAAGTTCTAGGCTGGCCACAAAACAGCCAATGTCCCGGCTGTGTCATTCATGATCCCGAGGCTGCTACCCTTGGCTGGTCTCCTTGCTGTGTCTCATTTGTTCCTTTCCTTCCGGCTCTCTGGTTCTGCCCTTCAGTGACAGCAAGAGCAAGGAGGTGCTCTTTCCACCTTTTCTAAACCAGATGACAGGAAAGCTTTTTATTTTTAAAAATCAACATATCCACTTGTACTTCAAAACGCTCCTTAGGAAGGTTTTCTAAAGCTAAGTGAATAGCCACTTTTCTAGGGTGACTCATGCTCCTTAGGAGGATAGAAGTTGTTCGCACTATTCATGTGAGGGAAGTTGAGGCAAAGGTTGAGAGTCGAGGACAGGCCCATCCAGTACTGCTGGGAGACCAGGCACTCCTAGGGGAGGAACAGGGCCATCAGGAGCAAGACAGAGAGCTGTGTCTTGCACAACTCCATGATGAGGCTCCAGACTGGGTAACATCCCAGCTCCTCCTCTCTCTTCCCCGGCTCTGGTGAGTTATACCCCATCTGGGTGTAGACAAGGGAGAACTCTCTTCCCTTGGCATAATGCTGCCATAATGTCGCAGCTGGCAAGTTCTCACTCTCTCCTGTAATCCCACAGCTCCCATAGGCACTCCTGCAAAATTTACTCTGATAATGCTATTTTTGTCTATATGTCTGCCCGCAACGTAGAAAGATGCTCCCTACATTTGGAGAGTTTAACTCAGAAATGATCTGTGCTGATACACAAGTTATGAGAGTGTGGTGGGTAGAATTACGGCCCCCAAAGGTGCCTATGCCCTAATCCCCGGAACCTGTGACTATATTCTCTTACATGGCAAGGGAAAATGAAGTTGTGAATCACTCAACCTTAAAATAGGGAGATTGTCCCAGATTATCCAGATGGGCCTGATAGAATCACAAAGGTCCTTTAAAATGCAAGAGGGTTAGGGCTACTTGGAAGACTGAGGCAGAAGGATCCCTGGAGCCCAGCAGGTCAAGGCTGTGGGAGCCGGGAGAATGCCACCGTACTCCAGTCTGGGAGACAGAGGGAAACTCCAACTCAAAAAAAAAAAAAAAATGCAAGAGGGAGGCAGAAGAAGAGTTAGGAAGATGTGACGGCAGAAGCTGCTGGAGAGACACAATGTGAGGATGACTCACTGACTGCAGCTGACTTTAGGAAGGGCCCCTCTAGAAGCTAGAAGAGGCAAGGAGACGGATCCCACCCAGAACCTATGGAAGGGGAGAAAGGGACTGCTGACGTCTTGATTTCTAGTCCAGTGAGATTTGTGTCCGACTTCTGGCCTACAGAACTGTAAGATAATAAATTTGCGTTATTTAAGCCACTAAATTTGTGGTAATTTGTTACAGCAGCCATTATGGGCTGAACTATATCTCCCCTCTCCCACCCACCTCCATTTAGATATTGAAGTCTTAACCTCCAGTAACTCAGATTGTGATTGTATTTGGAGATAGGTTCTTTTAGGAGGTCATTACCATGGTCTTAATTCAATAAGACCAGTGCCTTTACAAGAAGAGAACATTAGGACACAGACATATACAGATGAGAGAGCAGATAGTCAGAAGCTGGTTAGGCAGACAGACAGGGAGGGTCTTGAGGAGACTTAACACTGGTAGGGATGTCCCACCTCCATTATATGTACCAACCTCCATTATATAACTGTTGACTGAAAATGTGGTTAGTGTGGTTAAGAACATCCTGTCAACCCAGGACGTACTGCTAAAAGGGACTTTTTGCTGCAGATGCAGTAGCTAAACTAAATGTCCTAACTTGACCTTGGCTTATTATAATATCATTAACATAGCATTTGCATTGCGGTTTTACCCTCCTGAGTGAACTTTTCTGTGGTACTTATGGGTAATATTCAAGATGGAGTAACTTTGGTCAAGGATCCACATATGCAATAAGAATTGGGTCTCAGGAAGTAAGGGGTGGATGAGATGTAAATTAGAGAAACACCCCCGGAAAAGATTAGATAAAAACCACACCAAAAAAACTCCTAGTGCCAGATAACCCATTTTGGGCCCCCTCTCTTTTTCTAAAGAGCTTTGTTGCTTAATAAACTCCTTCTTTCACTCATCCTTTTGGTGTCTGCATTCCTTAATCTTCTTGGTCATGGGACAAGAACCCGAGGTTGCTGGTCTAAGCTGACAGTGGAGTTAAAAACTCCTGCAACACAGTGGGATAGACCATGTGAGGACATAGGAAGGAGATAGCCATCTACAAGCCAAGGAAAGGATCCTCAGGAGAAGAAACCAGCCTTGCCGACACCTTGATCTTAGACTTCTGGGCTCCAGGACTGTGAGGAAAACATATCTGTTGTTCAAGCTGCCTAGTTTTTGGGATGTGGTTATAGTACTCTAGTACCACAGCCACAGGAAGCGAATGCACGGAGATACAGACAGTTCACCTCAGAAGGCCCAGAAGGCACCTGGATGGGAGAACACAATCCCCCAAAACACAGAAACTAAGTTGCAAGAAGGGACCTGAGAGATGCCACCAGGTCAGGCAGTGTGGGTGAATGACGTGGCACCTGGACAGAGGGAACCAGCAGTGGTTTGCAAACCAAAAGGCACAAGGCTGGTGCTCAGAGAGGAGGATTTGGGTTCACCCAGTTCCTCCCAGGATCTCCCACTTCCTCCTGGGCTCTTTCTGTCCCAAGCACCAGCCAGAGAAGTTAACCATGACCAGTGATTCCTTCCATTATGCTGGGCAGTACTGGAGGTCTCGTGGGCAGGTACCTCCTCGTGTCCCTGGGACTCTGCCTTTTGTGTTGCCAAAAGTTTGGCTTGAGTCTAGCTGAGTTTTCTAAATAAGTTAAGAGACCGAGTTTTGTAAAGCCCCCAAAAATAATATCTCATCTGTACAAGAGCAAGACCTCACTTACTAAAGTTGATAAAAATTAAGCTCCGTCCTTTTTTAAATTATTTAAAAATATCTTCAAGTTTCTTCTCTAGTGTGGGAAGTCTGAGGATCGCCCAGAAGACGATTCTTTGACTTGAGATGATTATTAGTTATCAAAGCACATTACTGTCTGGGCTAATTCAGCTGAGGCCAAGCTGTGTTTACCTTTGCCCTATTTGGGAAAAAGGTTTTGCTAAGCAAACTCAATGTGTAAACAACATCACAAGGAACTTGTTTAACCTGCTTAAAAGAACAAACTGACTTCAAGTAATTTTCCCTTTCATACCAACAGTGAATCTGCCCTCATAATTGAGTTTTATTTATTAAAAGAGACTCGCCAAAAATTCTACCTAAAATTATTTTTAAATTTTCTAATTAAACAATATACGCCCACTGTAGAAAACTTAGACAATGCCCATGCTCAGAAGAAGAAACTAGAAATCATCCAAACCACCTTCACCTAGGAATAATTACTACTCACATCTCTCCAACCCTCTCCCTTCCATCTCTACTCCCCTACCCCACCAGCCTTCAAAGGACTTTGGAGTCAGGTATGCCCAGATTCAAATACTGCCTTCACTACTTACTCGCGGTTGTACCACCTTGAGCAAGACACTCTACCTCAAATTTTTCATCTGCAAAGGGGATAAAAACAGTATTTATCCCATATACCATCATTCAAAGAGATGACTGATGCTATTCTCCAAATGTGGTGCCTTGCACATAATAAATGCTTAGTAAATGGTGGTACAGTGGTTGTGAGCTGTGCAGAAAAGAGTTAACGTGACAGGCCTCACTGTGAGCCTTTGAAAGTCTGCTTACAATGTTAAACCCAAAATTCAAAATCCGAGAGACCACCAAAGAGCCAGCTCCGATGCAAACACATGAGGGTCTTTATTCAGGCTCAAGTCTGGGCTCACGTATGAAGCCGATGGAGTAGCTTCAGGGATGAGAGACCCGACCCAGGCTAACATGCACCTTTTATACATAATTCTGAAGGGGTGGGGTGGCTTTACGAACTTGTGCACACAGGATTGGATAAAAACTATATGACGCAGTTACAAAGACTTTGATTGGTTGATTTAAGTTCGAT
>NW_007248489.1:42611-54517 GCF_000164805.1 Carlito syrichta
TTAGTGAGCAGGCAGGAGGTTTGAAACAACACTGAGCTTACCAGGAGAGAGACGCCACAGAGATTACCACAATTTAAGTAAAGGAATGTCCGGAAGGGGCTTATTGCTTAACATTCACACACTGCTAGCAGCAGTTGCAGAATTCATACAGTAATAGTTCTTTTTTGAGTTTTTTTTAAATCTCTTGGGTCTCTCAACAAGGCTGGCCTATAGCTGGCATCTGGGAACTCAGAGACTGGGAGGGTTCCCTACACGAATGGATAAGAGTGGCTTGCTGTGCCTAAACTGTGCAAAAAATATGGTTTAAGCTGAATACCTGTTTCCTTCTTGTTAGGGGTTGGATAGGGTGAGGGAAAATGGATGGAGAGGAGAGGTGCAGGGATAGAGGGGCGCAGCATCACCAGAGCTGGCAAGCCGGAGGTGCCTTCACTGGCAACCCAGAGATCTGAGTATATGCAAAGAATTGAGACACACAAAAAGGTTAAGAAAGAAAAGTTTATTTAAAAGTAAAAGTAAAGAGAAAGAAGAGAGAAGATGTACCTCCCCAAGGTGGGGGAGGGGACCAAAACCAGGAAACGTGGTGATAGTCAAAGCTCAAAGAGCACATGGCCACACCAGACTCTAGCAAGGCAATGGCCGCTGGTTGCTTGTGGTTGAGTCCTTCTGACCATTCCCCTTGATGGGGGAAGATCATTAGGGTGATTGGGTGGTGGTCTGCTTCCATGTCTTCACAAAGGGGCAGACAAGGGCTGGTACTGATGATGTCAGGTGATGGACAGCAGGCAGATGGGTGGGTTAGTCACACGATTGCTGCTATGGCGGCACTTATTCGAGTCATGTAGGTCACACACAAAGGTTAACCCTGGGGGTGGGGGAATTCCTGCAAGAGACTTGTTAGACATTTGCAATTCACAAACTCAGACATTTGCAGTTCACAAACTCTTATGACTTTGGCCAGCCAAAGAGTGGTCTTTGATCTTCAGCCTTGACAAGGACCCTAAAAGTTTACTAGAGATTATTATGCTAAACCATGAATGATTGGGCTGTGCTGGTCTTGCATCTGATGGAGATTTGCCTAGGGGGATGGGATAGGCTGCCTCTTGTTTTGCAGTAGAATGCCTGAATGGTTTCTAATGGTTATGCTGAGGCAAAAAGTCTAAACCCTTTCACTTCTGGGAGTCTGAAATTTGGATATGTGCCAGGCAAGAGATACCTCCGTGATTAGCCCCCAACAAAGCCCTGGGCACTGAGTCTCTGAAGAGCTTCCCTGATAGACAGCACTCCCCAAGTGTTGTCACAGCTCGTGGCTGGAAAGATTAAGTGTACCCTCCAGGTTGTCACAGGGAAGCGACTCTTGGAAACTTGAGCCTGGTTTCCCCCAAATTTCACCTCATGTGCCTTTTCCATTTGCCGATTTTGCTTTGGATCCTTTTGCTGTAATAAATCATAGCCATGGGTACAACTGTGTGCTGAGTCCTGTGCGTCCTCCTGGCAAACTGTCACACCCAGGGCTGATGTGGCGGATCTCCCAACACACGGGCATATTTCTGAGTTTGGACTGCTGGGTTCCCATCCCAGTTCCACAACCCACCGACTCTGTGTGCCCCTCAGGGTCCTAGCAGGACTCAGATCACCACCTCAAGAGGGGGATTTAAGGAACCTTCCATCAAGAGCTATTTTTCAAGTTGTAGGCAGCATCTAAGGAAACTGATAAGGAATGGCGCCACATCCCAAGCTAGTAAGGGCTAGTCGTCAGCAGCCGGTGGACTGGTGGGCCAGGAGCAGTGCTGGTGATCACAACTATTACCACCACGTTGGCTCGCAATACTCTTTCATGTGACAATTTCTCCAGCATTTTGTAGCCTTTCAAGCCCATCCCTAAATACCAGTTGTTCAAGACAGAAAGAGAAAGGAAGAAGAGAAAGAAGAGGAGAGGGACAGAGGGAGGCAGGAAGGAAAGAAAGGAAGGGAAGGCGGGGGCTTGACTGTTGGCTTTCTTTCGTTTGATTCTTCCTCTTTCCCTGTCCTTATACAGGAGTTTCCAAATGCCATTGGACGATTAAATCTCTAGTTATCCAGCAAAGGGCCCTGACTTTCCTTAATTCACCTCTACTATCAGTCCTCACGTGGAGTATTTCATGCCACTCCTCTTGGCAAAGCTGTCACAGGAGACAGCTCAGTCACACTCTGGGTGAGGCTGAGGTTCCTCCCCCAACCAGAAAAAGATGGGAGGCTGCGCCCGTCTCTTCCTCAAACCTCAGCCCAGGCTCAAATCCTGATCCCTCGTCCAAGAGAAGGCAGTAAAAACTCCCACAGGAAGGGGTAATGGTCAGATGTGAAACTTCCCCCTCCCTGACCTCTGAACTCCATGTGTGCAGCACACATCCCCACCCACTCCCCAGGGAAGGCAAAAGCAGAAGGTCTATGCCAGGAACTAGAAACTGAAGTAAATCAAAGGTGGGGCCTTGGGTCATGAAACAGCTGAAGAGCCCCCAGGCAGTTCCGCTGGGCCCAGAATGCAGGAGATGTTTGTTCTAACTTCAAGTCACCTTCTTGAGTGGAGCTCCTCAGGGAAGGTCAAATGGACCCAACCATAACAGCAATGATGGGGGACCAAATCAGGTGAAAGGAGAGATAAAGGGTAACGCAGTCTGGGTAGGAGGATGCTGGAGGGCATTTGGAAGGGGAGCCAGAGGCAGAAACAGGAGAAGAATGGAGCCAGTTCCTCAAACCCTTTGCCTTGAGGTGATTTACATAATGTTGCAATTGTAACTGGCTGTTTGCCTTCTATTGCAAACAGAGATCCAGCTCAAAGGAACATAAGATAACTGCATAGGTTAATTCAACCCTCATTAAACACTGGCAAAATAAAGCTCATCTAATCACCCACTTAACTTGACCGTGGAATAAAAAGCCCTATTTTGTTTGGAAGAAGGTTTCAGCAGGCAGATGCCTTCAAGCTAACCACATCTCCTACCCTCGTGGTCACAGGATTGGTCTACAGGTTCTCTGACTTGAAGATGCTGAAGGCACTTGAGTCAGAAGGTGGGGAAGGATATGGGAGAGGGTCAGAGATGAGAGAGGCAGCACAAGGCAGGGAGAGGAGCTCTTTGATGACTGGGAGGCCTTAGGCAAGTGACTCAACATCTTAAAGCCTCAGTTTCCTCTTCTGTAAAATGGAGATAATAAAAAATTCTGTCTAATAAGATCTTGGTGAGGATTAAATGAGTTGATATATATATAAAACTCACCAAATGGCTTGGCACATTAAAAAGAGATTAGTTGCCATTATTTTTACTTTATTTTTGCTGCTACTGCTGACACTATCATAACATATTCATGGAAGATGAGCTCTGGACTCATCCCAGGAATAGATTCAACTTCTTTCCCTGAATTTACCGACGGCTTCAAATAGCTTACCTGAATTTTTCTGGGCATTAAACACAAACTTCTAGTCAAGATAAGCATATCTGAGAGCGAGTTTTAGCCAGTTGACTAGATATGAGAAGTGAGGCATTCTATAACAGGTTCATTTCACAAGATAAAGAATAAACCAGATCATTACTGGAGAAAGTTCCCTCTTCACCACACACACACACACACACACACTCTCCCTCTCTCTCTCTCTCTCTCTCTCTCTCTCTCTCTCTCTCTCTCTCTCTCTCTCCTTACGCCCATTGTTCTATAATTGGTGACTGTTGCCTCTTTCATTACTGACTGCACAACATCAATGTATTTCAAGTAGACAAAAATCCTTCGAACGAGAGCAATCACATTTCCCTAATGTCTTTCACCTTCACCATCCTACTATACAACTTCATTTGCAAGGTCATGCTTTGGTCCAACGTGGCTACCAGAGCTCCAACCATCACACTAATATTCCAGGCAGCAGGGAGTAAGGAAAAGGCAGTCCTTCCAGCGGGCTTTTCACTTGGTGAGCATATTCCCTAGGCTAGAGGGAGCATGAGGCTGGTGTTATTTCTCACCTGGACCATCGAAGTAGCTTCCTAACTAGGCTCTCTGGACTATCACAGTAGGCTCCTAACTAGGTCCCCTCCCTCCTGTGTTCTGCCCTAGTCTGTCCTCTATAGCCCTCACCACTGACTCACGTCAACCAATGTTTTCCTACTTCCACCTTTAAAAAAGTTGTCCCCTTAACAGGAACTCCCTTTTCCCACACCGCTAAAGGTCAAACTCTTACTGTCCTCTGCAACCATGTTTTGTCTGATTAAAGGTATCACCTGGGACTTTTAAGTACCACCTTATTAGACTACTGCGTCTGAGTCTCCATTAGAGGATCCTGGGGTTCAGTGTTTCTGAAAGCCCCGGATGAGCTTCTGAGAAACCCTCTCGAAGGCAGAGGTAGTTCAACTCTGATACACAGCAGATCTCCATTAAAACTACAGATGTGACTGGGCACGGTGGCTCATGCCTATAACCCCGGCACTTTGGGAGGCCGAGGTGAGGGAATTGCCTGAGCCCAGGGGTTTGAGACCAGCCTGGGCAACTTAGTGAGAACTCGTGTCTACCATAAATCAAAACATTAACCGGGCATAGTGGTGCATGTCTGTAGTTCCAGCTGCTTGGAAGGCTGAGGCAGAAGTATCGCCTGAGCCCAGCAGGTAGAGGTTGTGGTGGCCATGAGCGTGCCACGGCATTCCAGCCTGGGCAACAAAGTGAGACTCCTACGCAAAAAATAAAATAAAATAAAATACACTTGTACTGTTTTAAGAAGATTGAGGCAGGCTTGGGGATTCATCTGAGTTTTGAACAAACTCTCCAAGCAATGGTGATGACCCCCAGAGTCTGAGAACCTCAGCTTGTAAGTTTCAGCTTAAATCGTACCTCCTTCTTGAAGCTTTCCCCACATCAATTGGAGTTCACGTTCTCTCCTGCATCCTGAGCGTTGTTCTGAGAAATGAAGAATCCAAACAGTGCCTGGCATGTAAGAAATGCCAATTACATGTTCATGCTTCTGATTACTTGTGTTGCCATTGTCACTAATCTCCTTCATGCCCTGACTCCAGAGGCTATCACCATCTGCCGTTCCACCAAGAGACTTCCACATGTTTCGGTGATAAGCCCTGGAAGGCAGGCACCTCTTCCGAATCATCCTCCAGCGAATCTGGCCCAGTGTTCAGCATCCAGGAGGCACTCCATGAATAGCTGTTGCAGCAGATGAAGGAAGTGGTATCTTCTGATATGTTTGCTTGTGGAGCCAGAATAATGTTTATGTTTTTGCCACTGTTTACAGGTCAAAGGTCCCTGCCTCTCTAGTATTTGTCTTTTATAGGACTGTTTCTATGATGAAGGGTAAACACCTCCTTAAAAAATTATACAAGGAATACATGACTATATAGTTGTTGTTTAAAAATATCTAAACACAGATAAAGTGAAATTTGTCCTGGATTATTGTCTCCCCATTCCAATCTTCTCTATAGCCAATATTATTATTATTAGACTATACCATATGAAATTGCTACTAGTTTGCCATTTTTAGCCTATACAAAGCCAATTTCATAGGTTTAACTTGATAGATTGATACGTATCCTTTCAGAACGCTCTCCTGTGCACAGTAGGCTTGATGGTTTTAAAATATGGCCATAAATTCTTTGATAGCCTTAAGAGTTGGAGTCTACATCTAGTCCTCAGTTACCCAGGTGACCTTGTGTTTACTTTGACAACAGAGTCACGTAAGTAATGCTACATGACCTTCATGACTGGGTCATAAGAGACTATGAAACTTCTGCTTGCTTTTGCTGGAACATTCGCCCTTAGAACCCTGAGCTACCATGTAAGAAGTCTGAGGCTTCCAACTTGTGAGGAATCCCAAGCCATGTGAAAAGGCCACATGGAGATGCCCCAGTTAACAGTCCCACCTGAAGCCAGCCTCTAAGTTATCCTAGCTCAGAGAACAGACAGACATGTGAGTGAAGAAGCCTCCACATGATTGTAGTCCCTGCCATTAGAGCCAACCTCGGTCTTTCAATTCCTCCAGCCTGAGCCCCACGACATCGTGGAGTAAAGATGAGTCACTGCATCCTAACTGAACACTTGATTTATAGAATCTGTGAGCATAATAAAACAGGAGTTTGTTTTTTTTCCTATGTCACTATGGTCTGGATGGTTTGTTATATGGCAACGGATAACTGATATAGTACGGTAACACCTTTTGGGTATAAAACTTAGGTGAAGTCAGCTATGCAGGCTCAGAAAGACAAAGAAAAGTGGGAAAAAACTATTTCAATAACTAGAGCAGGTAACTCCACTCAGGGGCCCTTGCCTAGATGGGGTGAGAATGAAAGGGGACATGTGGCCCTCCTGTAGTGGGAACCTGCTGCAGAGAGAGATGGGACACCGAGGCTACTTTGCCAGGAAACAGCTTTTATTTGTGCTGGTACCAGCTCAGTGGATTCCCATCCAAAGACTGAGCCCTGAACCCAATGAGGCATTGTCTTATATATTATTTCTTTACATTGCAACCTCTTTGTCTCCCTTATAAAGTTACAATTTGGCATTATTCATTTGATTGGGTATTTTGTAGCTCAAGGTTGCAGCTATCATTGCATGTTACACACTGATTGGTTTTACTTAAATATTTTATTTGCATGTCCTATTTGCTGATTGGCTTACAAGATCACTATCCTGATTGGATTCCATCAAAAAGTTTGAACATGTAGCCCGCCAAAATAAAAAGCCCATGAAAGGAGTAGACCCTGAAAGAACCAGGAAATAACTTAGGTAATGCAAAAAATGAGAAGTAACTTACATTAAAAATGAGAAGTAGCACATTTTTCTTTTTTCCTGATTTCTGCCTTTGCATTTTTGCTTTTGCAGAGGGGCCCCTGTCTCACTCCCACTCCAGCTGTTCCCAGTCAGTGTCGCACTTCTCCCTAGGAGCCATTTAGGAATATTTGGAGGACTATTTTCATTGTGCACTGAAGGGAATGGTGATGATGGCACACACTCAGGCCAGAGATGGAGGGATACGTGTCCTGCCCAGCATGGAACTGTGCTTCCCTTAGAGGAAACACTGGTTGCTCCCAGTTTTGGGGAGCTTCTATGGGATAAGCATCCTAGAGACAGATATTTCTTCTTCCTTGAACAGTGTGGTCCCTAAATGAGAGCTGCCATCTTCTTCTGGTATTTGGAGAAACATTAATCTGCTCCAACACAGCAGTACACACAGATGCATTCAACTCAGTAAGGATAGAATGTCCAACTCTAAAGTGGCTCTTTCCTAAGAGACTTCAGAAATCAATTTTGGCTGTGTCCAATTGTCACTGACTTGTGTGGAACCTCTCTCCCAGGTGACATTCGATTTCACAACTAGGAAATATGAAGAGTCATAAATACAGAGACACAGAAATACATATATTTTGTGGGGTTGGTTTTTAAATTACAAATGGTGTAAGCTAGTCATTTAATTCTTAACATTTAAAAATTTTAACAGTAAATTTTGTAGATTTTCCTCGTGTCTGTACATAAAGATCTCAGTTCTTTTAAAGTGCTGAATAGAGCCGGGCTCGGTGGCTCAGCCTGTAATCCCGCGCCTTTGGGAGGCTGAGGTGAGTGGATTGCCTGAACGCGCGGGTTCGAGACCCGCCTGGGCAGCGAGACCTCATCTCTACAATAAATTAAAAAATCAGCTGGGCGTGGTAGCACATGCCTGTAATTCCGGCTACTTGGAAGGCTGAGGCTGAAGGATCGCTGGAGCCCAGCAGGTCAAGACTGCGGTGGCCGGGAGCAGCCACTGCACTCCAGTCTGGGCGACAGAGTGAGACTCTTATTCAAAAAAATAAAATAAAATAAAGTGCTGAATAGTAGTCTATTGCATGGATACACTGTAGCTAATCTAAACATTTACGTATTGATGGACATTTTGGTTTTTTTTTTCTAGTTTGTTTGTTTTTTGTAATCACAAGCAATACACCAGTGACAAATCCTTGTCCTTGAATTTTGGACTCACCTGGGATGAATTTCCCTAGGAGAGGTACCCAGGTAAGGAATTGCTAGGATGAATATTTATAATTTAAATAGAGACTGCCAAATTGCCCTCCAAAAGAGTACAACTGATTTCCATTCTCACCAACAATATTTGAGGATATTGGGGTTCAGAAAATGATACCCCAAGTGAAGGCCTCAGAAGCCAAGTCTCTCTCTGCCCTTCTCCTGCCCTCCTGTCTCTCATTCCTCATTCTCTCCCAAAGCAAGATGAAAAACTAAAATCCCTCTTCCCCAAGGCAGGGCCTAGAAACCAGAACAAGAGCAAGATTTAAATGATGACAGTAGAAAAAATAAAATAAAATAGTGAAGGAGATTATAGTCCAGGACTTGTGAGGAAAGAAAGATGGTCATTGGTCCAAGCAGCTAAGAAGTTTTTCTAAAGAAGGTGTGCTCCAAACTGAATCCAAAGGATGGAAGAATTTTGTTACCGAATAGAATGGGGAACCGATTTCCTGATGGGTGCTGACTGGTGTGGAGGTACAGGGACAAGTGGCGAGGACAAGAGGTGAGTCAGAGGCAGATTGCACACAGGGTGGGGACATGATGGACGTGTGTGTGTGTGGCATAGAGTGGAGCAGGTATGGTTGCAGCTTGTGTCTTGCTAACAGAGAGTGAGACTGGAAGAAAGGGCAGCACCAAGCCAAGATGTTACGGGCAGGTTCTCGTAACATCTAGGAGCAGGCATAGCCAATGCCGAATGATAGAATGTCACTAATTCAGAGACACCCAAATAGGATGATTCCATAAATTGCATCTTTATTGATTTTAATAGCACAGAAAAATGAATTTTGCAAAGTACATTACACAACACTTAGTTATAAATCGATTCAAAAACTGTATAAATGTGTTGGATAACTACTCAACCAGGGGATTCAGAGGAGGAGAGAAAATAAAGCACAAGATGTATGTTTCCAGTGCAAAGAGATGGTTGTACTGTCTTAAGTCCTTTTTCAAACATAAGCTATGTGTGTACTAGAAAGTGTGTGTGTGTGTGTGTGTGTGTGTGTGTGTGTGTGTGTGTGTGTACATTCATATGTACAGGTTTACTGTTAAGAAAAAAATTCAAGTATTACAAGAATTGACCACTACATTTAAAACACCACGTGAGTCATTACTATAAATGATAATGATAACAATAGTAACAATAATCATCACAAAAAATATAGCATGTTTCTGTAACCCTTTTAAAGCATTTTCACCTTTTCAGTTTGATCTTTATTGTAAAAGCTATCAGGCAAGCAACATTATAAATGTTCTAATTACCAAAGTAACAAGCAAAGTTAATATGAATTAGACCAGGAGTGTTTTCACCTGGATTCTAGATATTCTTCCAAGGTTTATGGGAGAAGTTTTGGGATTATTTTATACCTTTTAATTTGCATGGTAATGGGTAAATGACTATGTATGTGCATTTTTCAGAGGAGGGGACCCACGGATTTAACAAACTCATAAGTACCCTAAAGTTAAGAACTACTAAAATAGAGGAAAAAATGACAATAAATTTAACATTAGCAAATTCTGACATTAACAAAATGTTTGACATTTTAAATATGTTATAGTAAGATGTAATCATTGATGCCCTGTACCTGTAGCTATATAGATATGTACAAATAAAATTAATAATCATGACTTCCACTTCTGGCCATGATGGATTAATCAAGACAAAAATTTACCTTCCTGCCTTAGACTAGACAACTAAATGACCCAACAGTTTTCAGACACTGGACAACAAGCACCACAAGAGAGCTACCCTTGAAAGAAGAGAAAGCAACAAAGGGAGCCTCACAATTTCTTCAGCTTACTACTTGGAGAGAATTTTCAGACTAGGGTGCAGTGAGGGGAAACCAAATAGATCCTGTGATCTCACAGAGTTGAGAAAAAAGTTTGGGGATTTCAGAGGGGCTGAGATTTGCATGGAAAAATATTAAAAGGAGAGAACTGCACAGGCAGAGAGCTCTAAAAATTTGCAGAAGAGCTTTCTCAAGTCTTTGGCAGAGTATTGATCTGCGTTCATAGAGAAGAAAATATCTAAGACCAGAAAAAATAACCAGAGAAGGATAGACAGAACAACCTACTGTGCCTACCAGTCAATGCAGAAACATGGAGTACCGGATAGAATTCTGGGGCAGGTATTGTTGCAACAATAGAAGCAAATTAGCCGTAGTTTTTCTGGACCCTCTCTAACATACGCTAAAAACCAGCATTAAAGGAATCAAACTGATTTGGGGTAATTTAACTGTGTCCCAGGTCAACATTTAACTAAAATTAATGAGCCACAAAAAAATCCAGCAACCAATATGATATTTGCAACACCAGATATGTAATAATAAATTATGAGTAATAAAAAGTCATGAAAAAATAAAACCCACAATCATAGACATCACAATGAATCTAAATAGACCCAGAAATGAGAGATATGATAGAATTAACAAATAAGAACATTTACAAACTATTGTAAATATATTCAATATGTCCAAAAGCAAAGGAAAACACTGGAGAAAGACTGAAAGCTATAAAAAAAAAAAGGTAAATCAAACTTCTAGAGATAAAAATGCAATATCCAAGATGAAAAGTATACTAGATAGAATTAGCAACAGATTAGACACTTCAGATCAGAGAGAGAGAGAGAGAGAGAGAGAGAGAGAGAGATTAGTGAACTAGAGGCATGCCAATAGAAACTTTCCAAAATGGAGCACACTGAAAAAAGAGGCTGAAAAAAAATGGACAGAGCACCAGAGAGATGTGGGACAATAGCAAATGACCTAACGTACATGCAATAAGAGTCCCAGAAAAGCAAGATATGGGAGAGGAGAAATATTGAAATAAATAGTTTAAAAATTTCCTAATTTAATGAAAAGTGTAAACCCATGATCCAAGTAGCTCAAAAAAAAACTCCAGCAAAGACACAAGGAAAAACACACAAGTCACAAAATAACCAAATTATAGAAGACCAATGATAATAAAGACAAAATCCTAAAAGCATCCAGAGGAAAAAAGATGCATTATTTACAGAGAACAAAAGTCAATATTGTCAGCAAACTTACCATAAACTAGAAGACAGTGGAGTGATTTCTTTGAAGTACAAAATAATTTCTATCGTGAACCAAAATATTTTTTAAAATAATGGCAGGGAAACATCTCTTTCAGCCAAGAAACTGCCAAAAGAATTTATCATCAGTATGTCAGCATAATGAGAAATATTTAAGAACTTCTTTAGCCAGAAAATATGTAAGACTAGGTGAAAATTTGGATCATGCAGAGGAATAAAGAAGCACCAGAAATAGTCAATATGAAGGTAAATATTAAAGGCATTTTCTCACTTGTGTAAGTCTTTTTAAAAGATAATTGGCTATTTAAAGCATAAGTAGCTATAATGCCTTGTAGAACTTAGGCTACATGTAAAGTAAATGATAACAGCATAAGGCATAAAAGGCAAGAATGAACCCACAGCAAGATTCTGACAATATAATATTATTTGAAAGGACAGTAGGCTATGTTAAAGATACATATTGTAAGCCCTAGAATGGATACTTTTTTAAAATGGGCAATGATGAATAGTTAATAAGCCAAAGTAAAGATAAAATGGTATCATAAAAAATGCTGAATTAATCCACAAGAAGTTAAGGGAAGAAGATAAAGATCAGATATGTATAGAAATGAATAGCAAGATGGCATATTTAAATACAACCATATCAGTATATGCATTAAATGTAAATTGTCTAAATACTCCCAACTAAAAGACAGATTGTCAGATTGAATAAAATAGCAAGACTCATCTATATTCTAACAACTTAAAAAACTCATTTGAAATATAAAGACACAGAAAAATTAAAAGTTATAGGATAAGCCGGGCTCGGTGGCTCAGCCTGTAATCCCGCGCCTTTGGGAGGCTGAGGTGA
>NW_007248489.1:55042-62728 GCF_000164805.1 Carlito syrichta
GGCCACCGCAGCCTCGCCTGCTGGGCTCCAGCGATCCTTCCGCCTCAGTCTTCCGAGTTGCCGGAATTACAGGCGCGTGCTACCACGCCCGGCTAACTTTTTGATTTATTGTAGAGATGAGGTCTCGCCTTCTTCCCAGGCGGGTCTCAAACCCGCGGGCTCAGGCAATCCACTCACCTCCGCCTCCCAAAGGCGCGGGATGACAGGCTGAGCTACCGAGCCCGGCTAAACTCTATTTTTTTTTTAAAGATAAAGCATACAACCACGAATCAAAAAAGTACTAGACTGGTGATAGAAATCTTAGATAAAGTAATTTTCAAAACAAAGACTATTACTTGAGATAAAGACATATTTTTCATAATGATAAAATGATCAATTCATTAAGAGGGCATAAAAATACCAAATGTATATAAATATAATAACAAAAATCAAAGTATGTAAAACGATAAATGATATAACTAAAAAAAGAAGCAGACAAATCCAATTATAGTTAGAGATTTCAATACCCTTCTCTCAATAATTGATAAAAACAAGTACACAGATGGTATTAGTAAGGATATAAAAGATATGAGCAATACTACCAATGAACTTGACCTAAAACAACATTTATAGACCACTCCATCCAACGACAGCAGAATATACATTTTTTAAGGGCACATGGAATATTTATCAAAGTAGACCATATTCTGGCTCATAAAACAACCTTTATCAAATTTAAAAATTAAAATTATACAAAATATATTCTCTGGCCACAACAGAAATAAATTAAAAATCAATTACAAAGTAACAGAAAGATATCTGGAAGATTTCCAAATCTTTGAGCCAAAGAAGAAATAACAATAAAGACTTTGAAATATTTTCAATTAAGTGAAAAATGAAAACACACCATCCCCAATTTTGTGAGATATAACTGAAATAATGCCTACAGGGAAATTTATAGTATACAATTTTTATATTAGAAAAGAAGAAAGGTCTAAGATCAATGATCTTAACTTTCTCTTTAAGAAACCAAAAAAAGAAAAGAAAAAAATTAAACCCAAAAGCAAGATGAACAAAAGAAATAATGAAGAGATCAGAAATCAATGAAATAGAAAAAAGAAAAATAATTTACAAAATAAAAGAAACCAAAAGCTGTTTTTTCAAAAGACCAATAAAATTAATAAACTTCTAGCCATTGTGATTAGAACACAAATCACTAATATCAAGAATGAAACCACTAAAGTTCACTCAAGAAGAAACAGATAAGCTGAACAGCCCTGTATCTTTGACAAAAGTAAACTGATAGCTAAAAACCTTCCCACAAAGAAATCTCCAGACCCAGGTAGTCACTGGTTAATTTTACCTGACATTTAAGAATGAAATAACACGGCTGGGCTCGGTGGCTCAGCCTGTAATCCCAGCACTTTGAGAGGCCAAGGCTAGTGGATCGCCTGAGCCTGTGGGTTTGCGTCCAACCCGGGCAACTTGGCGGGACCTCGTCTCTACAAAAAATGAAAAATTAGCTGGACGTGGTAGCGTGCACCTGTAGTTCCAGCTACTTGGAAGGCTGAGGTGGAAGGATCACCTAAGCCCAGCAGGTCGATGCTGGAGTGTCTGTGAGTGTGCCACTAAACCCCAGCCTGGGCAACATAGTGAGACATCAACTCAAAAAAAAAAAAAGAGAGAGAGAGAAAGAAAGAATGAAATAATACTATCATACATTTTTTTTAAAAGAAAAAAGGAGAAAGGAACACTTCCTTACTCAATTTATGAGACTAGCATTATCCTGATACCAAAACTAGGTAACTAGGTAAAGACATTACAAGTAAAGAAAACCACAAATCAATAGTTCTCAAGAATATAGATGCAAAGGCATTTTACAAAATTTTAGCAAATCAAATTCAGCAATGGATCCAAATGATAATATATCACGACCAAATGGGGTTGATGCCAAAATTATAAGATCAACTTAACATTTGGACATTAATTAGTGTAACTCACCACATTAGCAAACCAGAAAAGAAAAATCATCTGATTATCTGTATTGCTGTACAAAAAAAAAAAAAAATGAAGATTTTAACAGCCACTCTTGATAAAAACTTGCAGCAAACTAGGAATAAAAGGGAAAGGCCTCAATCTGATCAAACACACTTAAAATCCCATAAACACTGTACTTCATGGAAAAGACTGAATGCTTCCCCTATAAGATCTAATACAAGGTAAATGTGTCCACTCTCTTCTTTTATTCAATATTATACTGGAGATCTAGCCAGTGCATGATGCTAGGAAATGAAATAGATATGCAAATAAGTTGGGAAGAAAGAAAACTGGCTTTATTTGCAGACTAAATGATTATCTATATAGAAAATTCTAAGTAATCCACAAAATAGATATTATAGCTAATAAGTGAGTTTAACAAGGTTAGACAATACAAGGTCAAAAAAACTAATTTGTATTTCTATATACTGGCAAAAAAATTGGAAATTGAATATGAAAATTGCCATTTACAAAAGCACCAAAATTGTAATAACTTTTTAATGAAAGACCTGGATATTAAAAACTATAAAACATTTCTTTTTGCTTTTTCTTTTTTTTTTGTTTTTCAGATGGAGTCTCACTCTGTCGCCCAGACTGGCGTGCAGTGGCCGCTCCCGCCACCGCAGCCTCGACCTGCTGGGCTCCGGCGATCCTGCCGCCTCAGCCTTCCGAGTAGCCGGAATTACAGGCACGCACTACCACGCCCGGCTGATTTTTTGATTTATTGTAGAGATGAGGTCAAACAACCTAAAATAGAGAGATATACCACTCTCATTAATTAGAAGATTCAATATGATGATGATGACGATGTCAATTATACCCAATCGAATTCCCAGCAAGTTTGTATTTTTTTGGAGACATTCACAAACTAATTCTAAAATTTAATGGAAATGCAAAGGACTTAGAACAGCAAAAACAGTTTTAAAAAAAGAAAAACAAAGCCGGGCTCGGTGGCTCAGCCTGTAACCCCGCGCCTTGGGAGGCTGAGGTGAGTGCATTGCCTGAGCCCGCAGATTAAGACCCACCTGGGCAACTTGGCGAGACCTCATCTCTACAATAAAAACCAAAAATCAGCCGGGCGTGGTAGCGCGTGCCTGTAGTTCCAGCTACTTGGAAGGCTGAGGCGGAAGGATCGCCGGAGCCCAGTAGGTCAGGCTGCGGTGGCCGGGAGTGGCCACTGCACTCCAGTCTGGGCGACAGAGTGAGACTCCAACTCAAAAAAAAAAAAACAAGAACAACAACGTTGAAGTCTTTACACTATAGTTGATTTCAAGACATTATAAAGCTGAAGTAATCAAGACTATGTAGTATATGTATAAAGACACAGAATACAGTGTCTATAAATTGACCTATACATATATGGTCAACTAATTTTTTTTTTTTTTTGAGTTGGAGTCTCACTCTGTCGCCCAGACTGGAGTGTAGTGGCCGCTTCCGGCCACTGAAGACTCGACTTGCTGGGCTCCGGCGATCCTTCCACCTTAGCCTTCCGAGTAGGTGGAATTACAGGCACGCGCTACCATGCCTGGCTGATTTTTTTTATTTTATTGTAGAGATGAGGTCTTGCCAAGTTGCCCAGGCGGGTCTCGAACCTGCGAGCTCAGGCAATCCACTCACCTCAGCTTCCCAAAGTGTGAGATTATAGGCTGAGCCACCGAGCCCGTCTTGGTCAACTAATTTTTAACAATGGTGTCAAGAGAATTCAATGGAGAAAAAAATTATTTAACAAATTATCCTAGAACAACTGAATATCTACATACAAAGCAATGAATCTGGATGCTTCTCTCAGACCACACACAAAAATTAACTCAAAATGGATCATAGACCTAAATGTAATATATCAATTATAAAACTCCTAGAAGAAAACATAGGAGAAATGTTACATCTTAATACTTTGGGTACAGCAAAGTCTACTTAAACAAGCCAAGATTAATTAAGTCTTTAGAACTTAAAATTTCAAGTTTTTTAGATTAAGTATAAAATACAAAGAAACAATTGATAAATTGAACTTCATCAAAATTAAAAACTCTTAATCCTCAGTACACTGATAAGCACATGAAAAAGCAAGCCACAGACGGAGAGAATATATTTGCAAAACACACATTTGATTAATAATGGGTATCCAAAATATATGAAGAACTCTTAAAATTCAATTACATGAAATCATCAACCCAGTAGCAGTGGGCCAGAGATCTGAATAGATACTTTACCAAAGTATATATAAGAACATGGCAAAAAAGAATATGATGCTAAACATGAATAATCATTTGGAAAATAAAATTAAAACCATTATAAGATATCAGTTCACATGCTTTTGGATGGCTATAGTTGAAATATATCCGCAAGAATGTGGAAAAATGGAAACACTCATATATTGCTGAGGAAGAATGTAACATATTCCAGTTACCCTGGAAAACACTTTGACAGTTTCTTATAAAGTTACACACTCACTTACCATATGAGCCACTAATCCTACCTCAAGGCATTTAATGAAGAGAAATGACAGCACATGTCCCTATAAAGACTCGTATGCAAATGTTTATGGCAACTTTATTCATAATAGCCTAAAACTGGAAAGAACCTAAATGTCCATCAACTGGGAATTGCAATATGGCCATACAATAAAATATTACCTAGCAATACAAAGAAATGAGTTACTGTTGCATGCAAGAAAATACACCGAGTACAAGGAGCTAGACATAAAAGTTTACATGTTGAGTGACTACAATTTTATAAAATTCTAAAACAGGCAAAACTATAGTGATAGAAAGCAGATCAAGTGCTGACAGGGGTCGAGGGATGGTGAGAAGGGATTCACAGTAAAGGGACAGGGGAGAATTCTCGAGCTAATGGAATGTTCTATGTCACTGGTGTTGGTGGTCATAAGACTACATACTTTTGTCCAAATTCATTGAACTGCACACTGAAAATGGATTCATTCATTGTATGTAAAGTACACCTCAATAAGACTAACTAAAAAAACGCATTAAAAAAAATCTAATTTGCCAAGAGCTACCTAATTACAGTGAGCGCAAAATTACTTAGCTTATACAAACCATTGTGTCTCTCAGAGATGAATGGACTTATTCTAAGATGACAGCAAACTCAAGGGCATTTAGTGTGACTGTTTGGGGGATAACAGTACAGTCAGAGTATTGGAAATCTCTGAATGAAATAACCCAGGAATCACCTCAGCGGTTCTGAGAAAACTCGATTTTCTTGCAGGGGTGCAATGTACACACATACACACAAACACTCATACGTGCACATATACTTACATGCATGCATCTGTGTACACATACATGCACATTTTTAAATGACTACTGTACTGATATAATTAAAGAAAAAAGTAGGAGCTTAAAGTAAGTCGTTCTAATGCTATCATATTGAAGCAAACTGCATGCCACTGAATTTGCTTCATGATAGTTCATCCCCTCATCATGGGCTGCCACGGAGCAGGCAATGATTGATTTTTGAATGTTGTGGAAGGCATGTAAAGGATGTATGTAACCCATGTGTGTGCACTTACATGAGCAGGAGATTCAGAGATACTACATTTTCTCCATATATAGGGTCAGGTTGCATGTGCCATATAGCAGGGAGAATTTCTGACACCCACGTATCCAGCATCTGACTGGTACCCTGCCTGGATGTCCAAACCACACTCAAGATCTTCTTCCCACATCCTGGACTTCTTCCAGTGGTCCCTCCCGCAGGGCCACAAGTCAGAAATCAGTGGGTCACCCCTCATCATCTTCACTTCCACACCCAATCCCTTATCCAGTCTTCTTGATTTTACCTTCTCTCCATTCCCACTTCTCTCCATCTGACCACATTAGCCCTGTCCAATCCACCACCATCTCCCTCTGGAGGGGCTGTGTTAGCCTCCTCTTGGGTCTCTCTGCTTCCATGACTGACTTCCATCCATTCTCCCCACTGTAGCCAGATGGGTCTTTAAAAATGTAAATCTGTGTGTGGTTATTTGATTAATGTCCACCTGCTTCCAACTGGACTACAGAACAGACCATGTTTGTTTTGCTCACAGGTCCTAGGACTATGCCTCACACACAGCAAATGATTCATAAATGTTTGTTAAACAAAAGAAAGTGTGGGAGGATTGACTGATTTCATGAGGTTGAAGAAGACAAAGGGACAATGCTGAAAACCACATCTGGGCCAACATCCGTCCCCAGTGATGCCGTGATGAGATATGAGTCTAATATAAAGCTGCCATTTCCAATCACGCTGGGCTCAGGAGAAGGTCTTTGAAGTTAATGACCAATATGTACATGTTTACACATACTGGCTCCCACTACATTCCCACATCTGAGTCCCTCTGATGCTATATACTCCAGGGCATAGTGATAGACAGCAACCTGAAAGCACAATAGAGAGGCATTATTATCAGCTACTATTCCTAGACCACTTATTCTGAGTCTAGGCACTTACATAAATCACTCTTCAATACCATTCTGTCAGATGTTGTTCTTCATCCCGTTTTTCAGATGAGACAACTGAGTTTCAGAGAGGTTATTCAACTCACCCAAAGGCAACATGGCTGGCAAGTAACAAAGCTAGAACTTGATCCTAGGGAGCTGATTCCACAACACACTCAATTTCTAAAGCATATTGCTTTCCATATTTATTTTATACCATAATGTATTCCTATGGCACTCATGGATGTTATTCATAGACACATGGTTACGTCAAGCTGATAACCTATGAGAAATGTCACTTGCACAGAAGAATGAAGAATCTGAAGAAGAGATTCTAGATGGCTAAGGATCAGCAGGAGGCTGTGGACAGGTGAGGGCAATCAGGTTAGATGTCCCAGGGAGAGCCTGGCCCTTCAATGACTTAGGGGTGGCAGGGAATCCTCAGATCAGTCAGGAAAGCACACGAAGGAGAAGCAGGATGGGTGAGCTCCAGGTGGAACCCACATCAACTGTGAAAGGAGGGACCCCGCCCCAAGAAACTTAAACTTAGTTGACATTTTGCCTCAGCATAACCATTTGTACTTTGACACACTTTGAATCTAGCACAGGTTAGACACAGATTGATAAATTTCCAATAGGAAGGTTTTAGGTTTTAGGAAGCATACGGACATTTTACTGAAGGCCAAGCTGGCAGCCTATTACCCCTCCTTGGCAAATCTCCATCAGATGCAAGACAAGGACAGCTCAACCTTTCTCCATCAGATGCAAGACAAGGACAGCGCAACCTCTCTTTTCTCTTTCTTTTTTTTTTGAGTTGGAGTCTCACTCCGTCGCCCAGACTGGAGTGCAGTGGTCACTCCCGGCCACCGCAGCCTTGACATGCTGGGCTCTGGCGATCCTTCCGCCTCAGCCATCCGAATAGCCGGAATTACAGGCATGCGCTACCACGCCCGGCTGATTTTTTATTTTATTGTAGAGATGAGGTCTCGCCAAGTTGCCCAGGCGGGTTTCGAACCTGCGAGCTCAGGCAATCCATTCACCTCAGCCTCCCAAAGGCAGGGGATTACAGGCTGAGCCAGCAAGCCAGCTACAGCTCAACCTTTCAATTCATGGTTTAGCATAATAATCTATAAGAAACTTTCAGATCAGCCAGGCGTGGTAGCGCATGCCTGTAATTCCGGCTACTTGGAAGGCTGAGGCGGAAGGATCGCCGGAGCCCAGCAGGTCGAGGCTG
>NW_007248489.1:62748-70941 GCF_000164805.1 Carlito syrichta
CCAAAAAAAAAAAAAAAATTAAAAAAAAAAAAGAAACTTTCAGGCCCCTTAACTGGCCAAAGCCATAGAAATGATAATAAGACCACCTTTTTGCTAAAGAAGACTGTGGATTGAAAACGTCTGATAGGTCTGTTGCAGGAAAAACCCCTCTCTCTGCTTGTTGCCTCCCATCTAGGCCACCACCTGAGGGCATGAGATGCTAATATCTGGTGATATCAAGTTCTAAGACTCATGTGGTTATGATCACCATCAAAGACCAGCAGCCCTGGACATTTCTCTTGGCTCAGACTCTTCCAGGCCCAAACCCCTCTTACTCCAAAGGCCCTTAAATATACCCAGTTCTTGGCCCTTCGATGCCGCACTTGCCTCTGAGTGTTGGCCTCCTTCCCAATCTGTGAAAGGTAAATAGTAAGTTTTATTTCCTTCTACTTCTTACTTGCATTATTCCCATGCGACAAGCACTGGCCCACCTCGCCTCAGTTTACCCTTTCCAACTGCTTCTCCAGGGTGCTCCGAGTTGGCCTGAAGATTCAGATACTGTGGCATTTGGTGTCATTTTGTGGGCAGCGCTTCCTTGAGCACATGCCTGGAATACACCATTAACTCTCCCCACAGGATGCAACAGGGGTTGACATGGGTCTCAGGACAGTCACTTAAGGAGGCAGTCTCAGAAATATCTCCCAAACCTGGCTCTTTTCATAAGGCAGCAAAGAGGACATCAACTCTCTTTCCACATATCTTGCAGTCTCAACCCCTCTCGTCTGGACTGCCTTGTGGGAATGTGGGGCAATGCTGGCTTTCTCACTACACTAAGAAGCAGATGGGCAGTAAGAGATGGGAGTTAAGGCATCCCTGAAAGGTAGCACTTGATTCCCAGCACCCCTTAAGCATGGACTTCAGTCTATAAAATGTCACATTCCTGGCAAAACCACAGTTTAATTGCTCAGAAGAAGACAGATGAGTTTACAGTATTGATAACACTGCTTTACCACTCAGGGGTAAATGTGCCATTGAGTGTCTGGTGGCCAGGCAGCCCTAACAGAGAGACACTAAGGGACAGAGAAAAAGGGACAGCGTGTACACACAAGTGTGTGTTTCCTCAAACTGAACACTTATGTCTCAGGGATCATTTAAACCAAGGGTCAGTCATAGATCCTTGGACAGTAAGTAAATGATTGGTTGTGGCGGTGTACCAGTACAAATTTATTCATGGACACTGAGATTTCAATTTCATGTCATTTTCACGTGCCATGAAATATTTTTCTTGTGGTTATGCCAACCATTTGAAGTTGTGAAGCCATTCTGAGCTCACAGGTTGTACAGAAACAAGGAGAAGATAGGATGTGACCCACGGGTCATACTCCTGATTTAAATCATTCTAGGTATGCGGATCATCATTTGGGAATAAGAGCTATTTGAAATGTATACCACAAACTCATCCTGAAGTCTGCACTCTCATGTCCCTGGGTAGTCCCGAATGGTCATATCAAGGATAGTGTACTGCAATTCAGGGCCATCTTCAACAACGGGGCCCCAAGTGGCAAATTAATCCCTAGGAGTGCTTGGACATAGCCATTTTAATTAACACCTACATTTAATTGACAACTAATAGCCAGCAGGCTTTTCTGCTTAATAAAGCAAACACAGGATTTATTTGAAGAAGGATGAGGCTTTACATTTAATTCTCTTAAAAAAAAAAAAGAACTCCATGTGTGCCCACAGAGTGACAGAAAGAGATGTATCCATTGGATAATTTTTAATTAAGGTGAATGAACTCTGGCTAGCTAAAAGGTTTTCTTAGGGGAAAGGTCTCAAACTGTTAACACATCAATATGTTTCTGTCCATTAGCTTTTCCCAGGGTGACAAGTATGGCCTTAACAGCAATTTCAAGAAAGGTTCTTTCTGTATCTTCAGGGCTGTTTAGTGATGAGGTCTTAGAAACCATGGAAACTTCCCTGGGGGGTGTCAGACTTCAACTGTAGCTCTTAATGACAAATCGTTACCTGGGGTTGTCAAAACAAGTTACATAAGCTGGCTATGTGCTGGGCCTGCATTCGGATCAGATACATAATGCCCAAAGCCCTACAGGGCCACAATAGTGGAAAAGAGCCATGCAGAAAACACTCACCGGTGTCTACACGTGCCGTGCACTGTGTTGTGCATACAGTATCTCATTTAATCCCCCAAAGGATCAATGAAGTCAGTACTGAAGGAAACCAGAATACATCACCCCAAATATGCCTCATGGACATAAAAACTGCTTTCTAGTTGAGGGCAATTAGGAAGCAGTGAATGCAGTAAAAGCTCTCTCTACCCCACCCCATTTTGGAGGACATAAATTCTCCTTTACTGGAGATGATTCTAAACTCTTTCCAGCCCAGAGAAGAATCAAAGGAATCCACAGACAAATCTTACTTCATTAGTTTCCCCCATATTTTTGCCTTCCCACAGTTTCCGCAATTAGAAACCTAAAACCATGTTCCTTTGTCCTGTCATTTCTCTGCAAATTTATTGTCCTTTGTTGAAGATACTGTATAAGCTGGAGATTTAAGTCACCTCTTTGAAGTACTCATTCCTGGGTATCTCCCATATGTGTGAGATAAACATATTTGTTCTTCTCTTGTTAAATCTGTCTCTTGTTACAAGGAACCCCCCTAGCTGAGAATTTAGAGGGAGAGAAGAAAAAGGATTTTGCAGCTAGGCTCGGTGGCTCAGCCCGTAATCCCACACTTTGGGAGGCTGAGGTGAGTGGAATGCCTGAGCCCGCGGGTTCGAGACCCGCCTGGTCAACTTGGCTAGACCTCATCTCTACAATAAAAATAAAAAATTAGCCAGGCATGGTAGCGTGCGCCTGTAATTCCAACAACTTGGAAGGCTGAGGCGGAAGGATCGCCGGAGTCCAGCAGGTCGAGGCTGCGGTGGCCGGGAGCAGCCGCTGCACTCCAGTCTGGGCGACAGAGTGAGACTCCGACTCAAAAAAAAAAGAAAGAAAAGAAAAAGGATTTTGCTATGCTGAATGTTTGTGGCACCCCAAAATTCATATGTCAAAACCTAATCACCAGTGTGATGACATTAAAACATGGGATCTTTGGGAGGTGATTAGATCATGAAGGTAAAGCTCTCAGACGAAGACTAGTATCCTTATAAAAGATGCCCCAGAGAGCTGTCTTGTTTCTTCCATCATGTGAGGATACAGTGAGAAGGTGCCATCTATGAACCAGGAGGTTGGCATTCACCAAACACCAAGTCTGTCAGCTCCTTACCTCTGAACTTTGCAACTTCCATAACTGTGAGAAGTAAATTTCTGCAGTGTATAAATTCCCCAGTTTATGTTTTTTTGTTAGAGCAGCCCAAACAAGACTAAGACAGATTTTTTTCCTCCTCTATAGTACCATGGATATTTCCATTTTCAAGATAGAGAAACTGAGGTTCAGAAATGATAAATAGCTTGTCCGAGGTTGTTCAACAAATACTTAGCTAAATACCTGTTGTTTCGAGTCACGGTGCTGGGTGTGACTAAATAATCTAGTAGGAGAAGCAGACAGTCAAATAATTACAAAGACACATGTATAATTACAAACTGATCACACTCTTAGAAAGAAAAAGTTAGAGATCTGCAAGTGGACAACAGCTGATAAGTGCCAGCTGTATATCCTGACCTAAAAGCCATGTGGAGAAGGGTAAGTTGCAAAAATGCGTGATCTCTAGCATAATTGTTGTATTTGTTTTCTAGGGCTGTCATAACAAATTACCACAACTGAGTGGCTTAAAACAACCAGAAATCTGTTCTCTTCCATTTCCGGAGGCTAGAAGTTCAAAATCAAAGTGTCAGCTGGGTTCCTTCTTGAGAGCCCAGAGGGAAAATCAGTTCCAGCAATCCTTGGTATTTCTTGGCTCACAGACATGCCACTCTAACCCCACCTCCATCTTTACATGACTTTCTCCCTGTGTGTCTGTCTTGGTGTCTCTTCTCTTCTTATTATATGAACATCAGTCATATTGGATTAAGGTCCTCAGTGACTTCATTTTAACTTTGATTACATCTGCAAAGATTATGCTTCTAAATAAGATCACACTCGCAGGTACCGGGGCTTAGGACTTTAATATATCTTTTGGGGAGACACAATTTGACCCGTAGCAAATATCTACACCATCTTTTTATTTTTTCTTTTCAAAGTTTCCAGTATTGCCTCAGAGCCCAAAGGAATCAATGCAAAGTTGATCTTCTATGTCTGAAAAGGCAGGCCAACCCCAGTCGAATGATGAATAGTTTTAAATGGCTGCTGCTGCTATGACCAGGGGGCTGAGGGCCAGGGAGGGCCAGGAAATGATACTAAGATCTTTTGGACCGGGCTCAGTGGCTCAGCCTGTAATCCCACGCTTTGGGAGGCTGAGGTGAGTGAATTGCCTGAGGCCGTGGGTTCGAGACCTGTTTGGCCAACTTGGCGAGATCTCATCTCTACAATAAATCAAAAAAATTAGCCGGGTGAGGTAGCGCACGCCTGTAGTTCTGGCTACTTGGAAGGCTGAGGCGGAAGGATCGCCGGTGCACTCCAGTCTGGGTGACAGAGTGAGACTCCAACTCAAAAAAAAAAAAAAAGAAAGATCTTTTGAGCAACATGTGAGCTTTCGGCAGCAGCCATCCCAAGTGTGTCTTCTCTGCCTTCCCAAAGTCAAAGGAGTCTATCAAGCCCTTTCATGACACTCAGCAGGGAGAGCGCTCTATAGGCATTTCTTGCAGAAGACGATTTTAGGAAAGAAGATTTCCACCAATAGCATCTTGGCACTCTACGAATAGCAGTGGTAGCAGACCAATAGTGCAACAAACACCTGGGACCTGCCAAGAATAAAGTCCACATGGGGACAGCTGAAACCCTGTGGAACACGAAGGCTGAGCTTTGAGAAATCAGAACCTTCCCAGCAGTCATAAAGTCATAAAGGAAGTAACGAAAGAGATTCACCTCAGGCAAGAGAGCTGAAGACCAGCTGGGAAGTCAAATATGGTCTGGGAACAGGGATCTTTAAGTCTGGAGTTCTGGATGCATGTGGTCCAGGGTGCACTGTTGGCCAACTGTGCGTCCCAGGGCAAGAAACTGTACCCCCTTGCACATCAGCATCCACACCTTGCATCTTTCATTCCGTCCTCTGCCACTCATGGAATGATTCTGCAGCTCCCAGACTGAGCCCAGGGTACCTCAGGGCCCCACAGCAAACTCACAGGGCACCGCAAAAGAGTTTAGAGCAGGGGTCTGCAAAAATATATTTTATAAAGGGTCACATAATAAGCGTTTTATGTTTTGCAGGTACAGTTTCTGCCATAATTACTGAACTCCACCATGAGTGGGTGAAAGCAATCCTGGATGATGCATACACCAGGGTTTCTCAAGCAGGGGTGATTTTGCCCCCAGAGACATTTGGCAATATCCAGAGACATTTTTGGACACATTCATCCAGAGGGATGAATTGATTTGCTAAGGCTGCCCTAGCCAACTACCACAAACTGGATGATCTAAACAACAGAAATGGATTGTCTCGAAGTTCTAGAAGTTGGAAATCTGAGATCAAGGTGGCAACAGGGTTGGTTTCTTCAGAGGTCTGGGATGGAGAACCTGCCCCAGGCCTCTTACTCAGCTTCTGGTGACTGGCTGCCAACCTTGGGCACTTCTTGATTATAGATGTATCACCTGGTCTTTGCCTTTATCTGTCTTTACATGGTGTCCACCCTGTGTGCTTGCCTATCTCCATGTCTAAATTTCCCCTTTTGATTGAGCCCACCCTAATGATCTCATCTTAACTAATTACATCTACCTGGAACCTCTTTCTAAATAAGGTCACATTCTGAGGTATTAGGGGTTAGGACTTTACCATATGAATTTTGGGGTGATAGCACAATTCAACCCATAACGGGGTACCACTGACGTCTAGTGGGCAGAGGTCGGGGGTGCTGCTAAACATTTTACAGCCCCACTACAAGGAACTATTCAGCCCAAATGCCACTCATGCCAAGGCTGACACTGGTGCAGACCAGTTTTGGGTAGGCTGCTTCTCGGAATGGACAAAACAACCAGCAGCAACAACAACAAAAACCCTGCATTTTTGTTCTGAGCATGTCTGTGTCCAAAAATTTTGCTTATTTTTTCAAAAGTCTGCCCAATCCGTTTATTTTCAAAGCACAAAATTCCTTCTTCCACCTTCCTGTTCCATAGCTATTCCTTATCTGCACAGCTTCTAAATTCTCAAGGAATGTGCTTCTGTGTTCTATTTTTTTGTACCTTGATGTGTGCGGAGGTAGATTAATACACCTTCTAAAGAAATTCATTTTCTCCTCTCTGGCAACAAAGGTGATCCACTGGAAAAATAAATCACAGGAAACAACCATTAGTACAAGAGTGAGTTCTGCCGGGGGCGGCGGGAGGAACCTCAACCGTAGTCGCTTTCACTGATGTATATTTCAGCATCAAACCAAATGGTAAATAAAAATTAAAATTAACATTTAAATGAACTCTGATTGCACTTGAGGATTTTTGTTGTTCACAAGGGTAAATGTTAGACTAAAAAGACAAAGTATTTATATTCAAATTCCCCATGATACAATCACTTAATAAAGATAATTAGCAATATGAGCCAAATATTTCATTCCTGGCATCCCCTCACCCCTGTGTTTTTTCCTTGAGTGACCAAAAACACAAGGAAAGTGTTCTCAAATGGGAAATAAATAGCAGATCTAAAATTACTTCCTCTCTCAACTTTCCACACAAAATCAAAGTTTGACATCTGTTGACACAAATGAAAGCAAACTCATTCCATTTCAGAGGGTGGAAAAGCACATTATAGATGACCTGGTCCAACACCTTCATTTCATTGATGAGAAACACAAGGCCCAGGGAGAATCAATTTGTCCCTAAGCCATGGAGCACATTAGTAGCAGAGGCAGACTTAGAACCCAAGTCCCTGCATCTCAGTCCACTATTATGAAAGTGTATGCAGTTGGATTCTTTCAGGCACCTCATTAGTGCTTAGAAGCCCCCAGATACACTTGAGACTAGTTCTACCCTAAGACCTGGGCTAGAAGTCCCTGTCCCAGATTGCACACCATAGAGGGTCCTACCCTGACCCTCTCTAGGCTGTGTTTTCCCCACCACTGTCCCCACACCCTCCCACCAACTGTCTAGACCTCGAAGTACCTGGGGCCTCAGAATTCCTACTGAATAATCCCAAATCTCTTCCCAAGACTGGAATGGGCTTTTATCCAGGTCCGTCCCAGGAGAAGGTCCCATTACTGATATATGTTCTCCGTCCCTGGAGCCTGACAAGGGTGCCGGTTTGCAGAGGATGTAGACAGACCTTGGGCATGTAGGTGAGGCTGTCTATGTGCATGCAGGGGTGGAGGTGGGGACTTCTCAGGGGTGGCACAGAGCCAGGACTGAGGAGAGGGGGTGGGGGCTGGGAGAAAGAGCTGGCTTCCCCCAACCCCACTACTGTCGCCAAGTATCCGTGGCCAGTGCAGACTGTTACTGAGTCCAGAATCCTACGTTCAAACGCAGTTCTCCAGGTCAGCATATAGGTACATTTGCAAGACAGGAGTCTGGGACATATTTCACTTAATGGTTGCTAGCCAAATTGATAACTTTTAAATATTTAGACACTTAATGTGCGGGTCTTCATTTGTCCTATTGTCCTGGGCCCCACAAATGTTAGGGGTGAGCTCCTGGACACACGACAGCAGCCTGAGGACTGGGTTGGACCAGAAGCAATGTTTTGTTCTGTTTCCAGAATGTTCACCAAAATAGACCAGATAGATAAAATAAGCTAGAAAAGAATATGAACGTCTTTTACTGCTGACTCCACATCGTCCCTGCCTGCATTTATTCCTGGTGCCCTAGAGTTTGGGGACATTGTTAAGTCTTCTCTACCGACACATTCAGGGTTAATCTCTCCTGCTGTTCTGTCTTTGTGAACTCACTGTCTTCGCTCTCAGATTTCAGAAGTATTGATAACTTCTTTCTTCCTCCCTCCTTCTCTTTCTCCCCCCACTCTTTTGGTCTTGCTCTCTCCTCACCCCCCATCCATCTCTTTCTCTCTCTCTCTCTGTGTCTCTCCCCACTCCCGTCTCTCTCTCTGTCTCAGTTTCTCTCTCTCCACTCCACCCAACTCTTTCTCTCTGGGTATCTCTCTGTCTCTCCCCATTTCTC
>NW_007248489.1:70961-106318 GCF_000164805.1 Carlito syrichta
CTCTCTCTCTCTCTCTGTCTCTCCTCCCCACCCCCTACTCTCACCACCACCCCCACCGCCACATATAGTTCTTGCTGCACTCCTTGCAGAGTTGGTCACAGGAGCCTTGGATGGGAGTCTCCATTCTGTTCCATTACCTTACCCAGCCATCACTTGGTGTTTTAGCCCCATCGATTAGGACCTAGAGAAGAATACCTATTGTGGATTCAGAGCCAGCCCTGATAAAGAAAGGCACCCATTAGTAGGATCTGCTCAATAGGAAAATGGCCTCTAGAATCCGCCACTTTTTCCTAGTGGTAGTAAATTGAGAAAGGCAAGCAGACTCCTGCATTAGTATGTGAGAAGGAAGTATTTCCGGTGCCCCTACGTGCCAGGAACTGGACACACATCTCATTTCATCCTTATACATCCTGGGAGGGAGGTGTCCTTGTCCCTTGATCCAGTTTACAGGGAAGAGGAAAGAGAAGTCCAGTGAGGTTAAGCAACTTGCCACCAGTCACACAGCTACCAGGGAGTGGAGCTTGGACACAGACCTGTGTCAGTCTGACTTGGACATACCTGTTCTTTCTGTTTCCCTGGGCTGCCTCTCACCAGTGGGAGGATATGATACCAGGGCTTCTATAATTATCGTTGTAAAATGTTTCACATATATTTTCTTGCATTTCTTTACAACAATCCTAGGAGATAAGTGCTATTATTAATCTACTTTACAGGTGAGTAAGCAGCAGAGTGTCAGAGAGGTCTTTCCCCTGGTTCCCTCACTGGTAAGGTGAAATCCCAGTCAACATGGAGGGCGTCTCCATCTTCCCTGGTCCCCAGAAGAAGAGGATGAAGGAGCACCACAGCTGGGGCCTATTCTCTCTTGACTCAGAGCCAAGTCCTCCTGGTCCTGAATGATAAGGTCCGAGCAAATTGGAGAAACAAAAACACAGCACAAGACTAAAAACACTAAATGATATTTAATTTACAATAACCTACATTAACATCAACCGGGCCCTCACCATACGAGGCCCTCTGCCAAAACACAACCCTATAAGGTAACCCAATCATGATAACACCACCACCATCATCATCGTCATCACCATTTTGCAAGTGAGTTTATGGAGGCATGAAGAGCTCAAATTACTTCCGTAAGGTAGCAGAGTTAGAACTTGATGGGATGGTATTCCCGTACAGATGGTTCCACTTGAAACTATGTGTTCTTAATGCTTGTCCTACACAAAGGGACATTTGAGGATTCCCTTAAAATCCTTTAGAGCCATGTTTCCATCAGACACTGCAAACCCAACTGATGAGATAAAACAGAAACTCAAGGGGATACCCAGGGAACCCAAGCCTTACAGTGGGGGATGCAGAATTCTTGCAGCTCAAGTTTCCTTGTGGGGATGTTCTCACCTGCTCAGTCAGACTGCCAGCCCTTGCCAAGCACCACCCTCACCCCCACAGGTATTTCCTCAAAGGCTGCCCAACATGCACTCAGCCTGACATCCTCTGTATCCTTCCATTAGAGCTGCTTGCAGAAGTTTGCTACCAGCAAGTGCCCACGGGGACACACTCTTGTCCAAGAGAAGATGCTGCCCCCATGATTCCAGAGCCGCCAGTCTGCACAATGCCAGTGGGAATGCCGAGTGCCATGCAGAAGTGGGAGGGGATCTCCCTCCACACCCTGGGCCCTGCCATATGGGCTTCTTGTCATAGGGTCCCTCTTGTCATATGGGCCTCAATGCATGTTTGCATTATCATACAAAATTCTTCATGGAAAGAGCTCTGTTAGCCTCTGACTGAAGCACCCCCTTGTTCTCCTAGAAACCGAGAGACGAAGCAAAGCTCAGAAGGCCTCCCTCTGGACCTAAGCCCAGAACGTCTCCTGCCCTCTCAGTCAAACAATTCCCCCAACTCCGGTGCACGGTGACTGAAGTAAAGGCCTCAGGGGCCATGGCCTATAGCTCCAATCCCAGTTTGTACTCATCTAAATGCCTGCAAGTGTGACTTCTGTGGTTAAACTCTGAGTCCTGAGTCCCTTTTCTACCACTGTCATGTGCATAACCCCTTCCTGTATTGAATGATTGTACACGTGGGCTTTGTCTCTGGGAGGAAAAAAAACACCTAGATTTCTCCCACTGGTGGGGTTTATGAATGTGACACTCAGCCCAGGGAAGCAGAAATGACCCACACTGCATCAGGGAGGCTCAGGTCTGGAGCCTAACTCAACCACTCCCTTAATGTGAAGCCTTGGAGACTTGTTTAGCCCCTGTGTCCTTACCTTCTCCATGGAACAATCATACCTCCCTCTGAGGATCTGTGACATTCAGATAAGCTATGGGCTATGGCTGTCTTTATAGTTTAGGTGAATCAAATGCAGTTCAGGAACACTTTGGTTCTTTTAGCAAAATGCCTTAAAACGACCTGTGCAGGCCACAACCTTGAAGGCAGGCGATACGTGTACAGAGATGTCGCCTTCTGAACAAGCATAAATAGATGATTAATTGCCAATGATTTTAAATGTTTAATGTCAAATAGTATTTCTATCATCAATAATAGTGGCCAGAGAGCTGTAGAAATGACTTTTTATTCTATACGGGGATGGGAAAGAGGGCATCATTTAAATCCTCACCGTTAAATCCTAATGTCTTTCCTATTTAACTCTGTGCCGCTTGTCTGCCTTCAAATTATCCTTGCAAATCAAGACTGTTATTTTACCAGTACTGAATCTCTGTTATCTTTCTGATGAGGATGTACCGGAGTGTTTTTCCTTCTGTATGAATTGGTAGATTTGTGGAATTCCTTACAAGTATAAGGCTGCTTCTCTAATAAATAAGAAGGTGCCATTTTTGTTCAGGTTTCAAAATTAGCAAATACAAAATAATTTTGTTCCTTAATCTTCCTTTAATGTTCTGCCTCTCTTCCTTACACCCTACCTTCTTAATCACCTGCAAAGATTGACAGGAGACAAAAACACCCATGTGGCCCCTAGCCTTCTCCCAGGATGGCCTTATTTTGTGGTTGATAAGAAATAAACAGCCTGTAGTAGCAAAACCGGAAAAGCCTTTCCTCCCTTTCTCCCAAATAGCCCCTGCCCTTCATGAAATCCAAGGAATATTTTTCAGAAATAAAAATGAGAGATTAAAAAAAGATAAGAATGCCAAGCTGAAAAGAGGAGGCTTTCAACATTTCCCTCAGATGCAATTAGGTCTGTAGCATTTCAGAAAGCCAGCTAAATCTTCTGGGTAACACAGCCACGGTCTCCAACAACAGATCACTATCATTTGGGTTTATTTGTACAGTAGAGATGACTTGATATTTGTAACTACATGGGTTTGAAGGTAAACAGGTCCTACTTGTATAGCTTGAGTAAAAGCTTTCAGAGTCCCAGGGCACTGTGCATGAAATCTGGCTTCCAAGGCCTCTCACCACCCACTCCCATTAGATAATCTTGCTTGTGTGGAAGGTGTCATTACAGAATAAGCACTTTCCTTTCCTTTCTTTTCTTTTCTTGAGTTGAAATATCATTCTATCATCCAGGCTGGAGTGCAGAGGCACACTCACAGCCACTGCTGCCTCGACCTGCTGAGCTCAGGCGATGCTTCCGCCTCAGCCTTCCAAGTAGCTGGAACTACAGGCATGCGCCACCACACCCGGCTAATTTTTTGATTTATTGTAGAGATTAGGTCTCACCAATTTGCCCAGGTTGGTCATGAACCCCTGGACTCAGGCAATCCTCTCGCCTCGGACTCCCAAAGTGCTGGGATTATGGGTTTGAGCCACTGCATCCAGCCAGAATGAGCACTTTTCATGGGGAACCCTCCTGCTCACGTTGCATAATCATTCCAGTTGACACGAAGGAGGGACAAGTAATCCCTCCCCCCACACAACTGATGGAGATGTAGGACGCAGTGCCGCTGCAGAGACACTTACCAGGTTCCATCCTGCCCTCTTTACCCAAATTAGCTCCCGGGTCAATAATGAAAACCATTAGTGGACAATTAGCTGAAGACCTTGGTTGAGAACTCAGCAACTTCTCGCTTCCTCATTTCTGGTCAGACATGACAACTTGAAGAATAAGGTTAGGTCAGAGCAAGTCTTGTTCTGTGCAGTGGGGGAAAGAGCTGCATTTATAGCAGGAGAAGGGCAGTAGAAGTCCTTGAAGACTTCCAGCTTCTATTCTACCAGCCAGCCATGATACTACCCTACTTGGTTTCCAAAATTCAATATGAGCATCACCAATGGATTAGGCCAATGGGTTCCTAGCCTGGTTGCATGTTAGAATCCTCTGATGAGACTTTATTAATGCATATTCTTGGCTCCACTACAGATTTTCTTAAACTCTTTTGGGGTGCCATTTGAGAATCCATATTTTTCAAAGTATCCCATCCGGTTCTGAGACAACTTACCTATAATTCTGAATGGGAAATGGAGTATACAAGGTTGGAAACATAAATGAGACCACTATTTCTAGCAAACAATAATGACATTTAAAACCACTTGTACACAAAGGGGTTCTTTCGAGAGCTCATACATTAAGTGATTGGATGAGACAGGGACACCTTTGTCTCGAAGACAAGGTTCAGTGTGGAGGGTGGTTGGTAGACCAGAAGTCTACTTTGTAGTTTCTTTTTGGCCCCTGCATCCACATGTTTGGAAACTGCACCTCAATTTTTCTTTTGGGGACACCAGCTCCTCTTCCTCACTCTCTTGTTAGCACTATACGTGGATTCCACCTACCCCCAGGTCCAGGAGTGTGGACATGGGATCCAGGCTTGGCTAACTCAAACATTCTGGGCTCTGGCAGGAGCTAACTGGTTCAGAAAGGAGTGTGCCACGAGTTAGGCCAATCCCTGATCATTTTCCTGGAACACTAAGAAAGGAAAATTCCTCTTTTCTGCTGGGATTGTTGGCTGTGAGGATGGGACCACCACATGGGACAGGTCTTCCTGAAAGGGAAACTGAGGCAGAGAGAATGAAATGAGGCCAAACAGAGTCCTGATGACATCGCTCATTTACCTGTGATTGCCCCAGGACTTTCAAGGCTTTTTTTTCCCAACAAATATTTCATTGAGCTAACATGGTATAACTTGTGTTTGTGTTGTATTATATATACAGATTAGTTGGCATGAATGAACATTTGAATAAGATATGGTCGATATCCTGAATTTTTTAAATTTTATTTTATTATAGAGATGTGGGATACAAGTAAGGATTAACTACACAAGTAGGCAGCATGCAGGTGAAGTTTGAGACTCCAACTGGCCCTCACTTCCCCTGGTTTGGGACCAGGTATGCTTTGAGTTGTTGCTATGTGCCTCCTCCCCTGGCAGTGTCCAGGACCGATGATCCCACCCTTGTGCTATTGTGATTAACGTTCAGAACCCACTTATGGGGAGAACATGCGATATTCAGTTCTTTGTTTCTGTGACAGATTACTAAGTATTATGGTCTCCAACTCCACCCAGTTTGCTGTGATCCATGGTTTCGTTCTTCTTTATGGCTGCATAATACTCCATCGTGTGTATGTACCACATTTTCTTTATTCAGTCTACTTTCGATGGGCAGTGGGGTTGGTTCCATGTATGTGCTGTTGTGAATAGCACGGCAATAAACATGTATGTGTAGGTGTCTTTTTTATAGAACTCTGGGTATATTCCCAGGAGAGGGACTGCTGAATCATATGGAAGGTCAATTTTTAGTCGTTTTAGGAATCGTCATGCAGTTTTCCATAGTGGTTGAACCAGCCTGCATCCCTCCCCTCTTATTTATCCTTAGCAAGCTAGAATCCAAAAGAGTTCTGAAAACACTGGAGGACAAACCCGGGGAGTTAGTGTAGAAGGGAGGAAGAAGCAAAGATTACTTCACAGAAGTTAGCACAGCACACACGAGGCATCAGATACCATGTCAGGCACTGGAAATACAAAGATTAATAAGCCCGTGGCCCTGCTCTGAAGAAACTCACAGTCTAGTAGGAAACACAAACACAGTCAGAGGATTTGGGTTTTGTGGACTCCATCATTTGAGGTAGGGGGCTGGTTGGCAAACCACAGTTCTATTCCTCCAACTGAAGGAAACACCATAGAGTGACTTTGAAGTTTTTAGTCCCTCTGGTAGTACAGCTGAAACAGCTCACCAAAGGATGAGGGAGAATGAAACAGTTTTCCCAAAGGATGAGGGAGAATGTCACACTTTGTGTCATACCCAGGCAGTAAAACCAGCAAAGGGAAAGAACATGAAAGAGATCTTTCATTCATTCAACAAACATGTTCTTGGTCCATACTGTGGGTCAGGCACTAGGCTGGGCTGTGGGGATACAGTGGTGGGCAAAACGGACAAGGTCCATGTACTCATGGGTCTTACATCCTTTGTGTGTAGGGCGGGGGGTAGAGGAGAGGGGGAGTCATGAAAAAAATGGGCAAATTTCATAATATTGAAAATAAAACAGACAGTGTGGTAGTCACCCAGGAATTGGAACTGGGGAGAAAGAGAGCTACTTAAGATAGGTTAGTCAAGGAAGGTGCTTCAGAGCAAGTAATTCAAGCTATTATTTCTTTGACCCAGGAGGGAAACTGAGGCAATGTTCTTGTTAGGAACATAGAAGGACAGAGATCAGGGACTTCACTTAGCTTCTGGGCACAGGTTCTCAACAGCTTCTGTGCCTGAGTGCTAAGATGTATTTGTAGAGATGGCGGATTGCGGTCTGCAGACTGCTATCCTGTGATATATCAGCCCAAAGGAGGTGATGGGGAAGGGCTAGAAAGTTCCTACCTACAGAACCTGGCCATTCTGTTGACATCAATTTCTGGAAACAAGCGGAAGGGGGCAACGTTAGGTCAAATGGGCCACAGCTCCGATTCCTTATGCAACTGAGGGTTTTCCCTGACGGTCCAGGGACCAAAAACAACCATGAAATGAACAGATCGTTCTGCCTGGAAAAGGGAAGCGATGATGCCAAATATCCCCCCTGCCCCACCCCGAAGCAGGTGTTCAAAGCTTCTTTCCCTTTCTACTTTGAGATCAGTCACTCCCTATTTGCAACAGAGACGTACACTGACAGGGAAAGCCAAGCCCACCTCTTATATATTGATTGCCCAACAAGTTCAGAGGAGTGGGGATTAGATGCCCTGACTAGAACCTGCTGAAGCAATTGGGAGATCAGATATTTGCTCTTACATGCTATTTGAAGCTGTTTTCCTTTGGGCTTTTTTTTTTTTTTTTAATGCATTTCTGATTTGGCCCAGGATTTTAGAATAAGGGCAGGTAGCTTTTGTGTTCCTTTAGAAAACCATAAAAAGAAAAACAAAAGATTCAAATCGTGTTTTTAGCTTTCAAAGGCAAGCAATCTTTTTTGGCAGGGTTGGTTTCAAAATGCATTAGCCTCTTTTACCCTAACACACTGTTTGTTCTTTTTATTCTCTCTCTCTCTCTCTCTCCCCCTCTGTGTGTGTGTGTGTGTGTGTGTGTGTGTGTGTGTGTGTGTGAACATGAAAGCTTTATGCTTTCTGTTCTGAGGTTTCAGGGCCCTCCAAAATGATGCCAGCAAAAATTTACCCCATCACATCTCCTCCAAAACTCCTCTGTTCCTTTGCCATCCACATGTCTTAATGAACTTTATCATGCTATCAAAACAGAGGGTACGGCTGATCGGTCGCCCCAGTGAGAGTTTTGCAGCATTGCATAAAATTCTACCCAAAGTGTTTTCAGAGTAGGTCTTGCCATAATATTTGTAGAACCCAGGGAAGAGTGCAAACAGAGCCCTACACATTCTACAACCAAACCCTTAAAAGTTGCAATCAAGACACACCCAGGGTGCCAGGCACAGTGGCTTACGCCTGTAATCCCAGCATTTTGAGAGGCTGAGGTAGGAGAATCACTGAGGCCAGGAGTTCAAGACCAACCTGGGCAATATAGCAAGACTCCATCTCTTGTTTTAAAAATTAGCCGAGCATAGTAGCACATGCCTGTAGTCCTAGCTACTCAAGAGGCTGAGGCGGGAGGATCTCTTGAGCCCAAAAGATCGAGGCTGCAGTGAGCTATGATCATATCACTGCCCTCCAGTCTGGGAAACAGAGCAAGACTCTTCTGTCCCCCCCCAAAAAAAGATACACCAAAGAGCCCCAAAGTCTGCTCCCAAGACCCACCCTCCTGACCAGGAGGATAAAGTAAACTTGTTGTCCCCTCATTGGCCACTGGTGACCTGTGCCAAGACAAGGCATGGCAGAAGCTGGGCAAGGAAGCCAGAAACTCATGGGGACCACTGACCCCGACCAAGCCTGGGATAGGAACTGACCCGGGCAAGTTCCCCAGGTAGCTGAGTGTACAGATTTCCCTCTGCTGACTCAAGACTTCCATTTCCCAAATGCTACTAGCCACTCAGAAGGGAGGGAGAAGCACAGTCACCTGGGGAAGCCCACCTTACGCGAGCACACAGACCTTGTCCCTGGTGTCCCAGGTAGGACCTCTAATTGTCTCCTCACCCACACCTTGGGCTCTCAGGTCCACACTCTCTGGCCTGGAAATGCCCCGTCCAGCTTTCCCAGTTCATGTCCACAATGCCCATTGACTCAAAGGGGCTCCAAACACTCAAAATGCTTCCTGACAGTACCAAAACAAACAAATAACCAAAGCACTTGTGTTTCAGTGGTTCGGCAAAGAGGGCCCCTCAAAACCATGGGCTCCTGACAGCAGTCCCTCTTACCGGTCTAAGAGGTCGCAGCAGAGTGAACCAGGTTGATTGGCGTTGAACTGGCCAACTTTTGCTGGCTAATTAAGGTGGATGTTGGTGGATGGTAACAGTACTTTGATTTTCCAGTACGAATATACTGTCATCCCCCCATGGCAAGAAGCATTGGCATTGCTGTCAGCCAAGATGCCCTGGCCTCCCCTGGCCTGGAGGTGAGACCCATGGAGCTCTCCTCTGGCAATGTGAACACAAGAATAGGCTATAGCTGGAAGTGCTCTGCCCTGGTGGGAACATCCTAGAGAGCGTGTCTACTTATTCCTTCTTTCCAGATCCTTCCATTTCCTGGTTCCTGCCTATTCTTCAGTGTCACCTTCTACTCTGTGAGCTTTTGCACACACCTCCAAAAACTTACATCCTATTATGTTAGCCAAGTTTGGTTTCTACCTCTTGCATCCAAAAAAATCCTAGCAGACACAAGGAACAAGAGCTGGGTTTTATTTACTCCAACTCAGGAGTGTAGACTCAAATTTGAAAGAATATTTGTTTTCCTTTTGATTATGATCACTTGCCTACTAAAACCCACCAATGAATTCTCCTCTCCATCTTCCCCAATCCCTCAATCCCAGCCACCACCATGGCCTATTCCCCTTCAAGACAACTCAAATCAGATTATGTCTTAGCCTGGCTGGCCATCATTATCTATCACTTCCCTCTTCCATAAGCTCTCCACTTTTGACTCACTGGTCTACCTGACAACCTCTGTACAGGTCTCACCATAACGAGCCTTTAAATATTTCTGTAAAGGTGGTATAATATTGGGAAGTTATCAGTTAAAGTTTCAACTCTATAGGCAATTGTTCTGGACGATGTTGGCTGTTCTATCAGAAGATTCACCCTCCAAACCTGATCATAACAAGAAGACAGCCTCCCTTGGGTACCCACTGGTCTTTCAAACCTCTCTTGTATGCACATCTAGCCTCCATTTTGAATACAGGGAGATCATGCCTCGGGCTGGAAGTCACCTATCGCCAACATAGCTAGGTAGGAAGGGAGTTACTCAGCATTTCAGTTTCATTATAATTATCTTTACTCTTACTTTCTAGTTACGGACAATAGTGTTCGGGGGACTCAACTAACTGAAGTTACCTCAAAAGAAAAAGATAAAAGATTGAAAAAAAGAAAAACTGATGTATGTTACAGCTGCCAGATTAGGACATTAACTTCTATAGAGCAGCGAGAATGTTTTATGCATCTCTGCAAGTCTATACAGCCAGCCCTATGTCTGATACACAGCAAGTAATCAAGAGGTCTGTATAAAAGGACTAAATTAATAAATAAAACACCATTAATTCAGATGTCACTAATCTGAAATTGATAATGAAACTTGAGGCAAGTAAAATAGTAACAATAACAACAATGTTAAAAATGTGTATGTTGAATTTGCTTCTGAGAACATGTTTTCAAGCATTTTGTAATTCCTTTGCTTAGAGACCATCACTTCCAACAGTGTCTCATCTATTCATGGAAACAGCTATGGTTGAACCTTTAATTGCTCATCCACAATTACATGTTAATTGGGTTCACTGTCTATGCCAGCTCAAATATCATAGCCCTGAATTTGCCTTTCTGGAACACTGCCCTCACCCCTAGATTCTACTAAATGTCCTTGCTAGATGACACCCCAGCTCCCTGAACTGTCCCTTTATAGCACTCATCATTTTTAAATTTTATATTGATTTGGGCGATCATTTGACTATTATCTCTCACACGGCACTGGAAACCTCTTGAGCAAAGAGGTTATGTTTACTTTATTATCCATCATTCCCAGTTCCCAGTGTCAGGCTATCATTTAGTAGGTGCTCAATAAATATCTGATCGATTACTGAACAAATGGCTTGTGTGTAGAATTTATTTGAAACAATTAGCCAATTCAGCCTTCTGCAATAATTCAGACTAGACATGCCTCCAATATGCCTGAATAGAAAAGGTTTTATGATCATCCATCAGAGAAAACCCTAACAAAGCCATTTAGAAAGTCCTAAGTTTGAGATTTCGGTGGAACTGAAAACCCCCTCATGCGTAGTCCAGTGCCTCACCTGGGATGGGTGACTCTCCTTACTGAGCCTTTGGCCAAAGTATTACATAATTGAAGAGAAGACTCTCTGGGGACACCAAGCATGATGCTTGATGGCTAACACTTCCCTCTTGACTCTGTCTGGTCCTTTGTGTCATACTCAAAAATCACTCTGTTTCAACCTGAATCACTCCAGGTTTCATGCTTCAGACATGATTAGTCCATGTCTTATTACTCTTCTCCAGCTGATGTCCCTGGTGCAGAATTTATCCTTGTTCTGATTCTTCTTCTTTCCACAGTGCTGTTCTCCAGGGCACGCCATGCCATCCACCTTCACAGTCATTGTGTTGGGATTTCAACAAAAGAAACCCATAAAACTAACCAGATTTCCCCATGCCTCCTCCTTTATAACAGTGAGATACCCCACCTTTGCAAAGAGCATGTTTAACATTGTGTTTGTGACACTGCCCAAGAATAAGATACCTTGGCAGAGAAACTCCATTACCACCTAGATCTTTATTGTGTGGATTCCAGGCTACAACAGGATGCATGTTTCTCCTCTAAATTAGCAAGTCTGTAAGGTAAAATGTGACCTTTCGTTCCACCCCTGTCAGGCTAGCTCTTGGTGACCTCAACAGCCTTCTGAATTCTTGCTCTGCTGTGTCCCTAGCACTCACACCCATTCTCTACTCTGCATTCATGTGTTATTTCTAAAAGGCAAGTCATTTTCAGCCTCCTGCTTAATACCCTTCGATCTATTCATTCTTTTGAAAAACATTTAGTAAGCACCTGCAGACACAATGCTACAAAGAACACTGTGGCAAACTAGATGAGTCAGTTCCTGCCACTGTGGAGTGTCTTTTTGCTGTTTGGGAAGATGGGCATGAACAGATATCAAAGCTTGCTGTTGCCCTCAAGGTGAAATCCAAACCTCCTCTGGGAGGCGTTCAAAGCCCTTCAAGATGTGGGCCTGCCTGTCTATTGCCGAGCATTTTCTCACATGTTGTTCTAGAACCTTCCCATACATCATATTCAATGCCACGCTGTGAGTTCCTTGCAGTTCACTGGAAGCGTCATGCATTCTTCTGCTGCTTGGCCTTTGCTCACTCTGTCCTTTCTTGTGTCTCCCTCTTCCTCTCGCCTCCTCTCTGAACCTTTTCCTAAGAACCTCTCATACATTCTTCAATACTCAGCTTACAGGTCACTATCTCTCTAGAAAGCCCTCCTTGACACCTCCCCTCCCCCTCTATTATGTCTATTCTCCTCCCAGGAGGAATTGGGGACCCCTTTCTGCCTTCCCCAGCACCTTATAAGCATTATTATCACAGCATGTGACTCCTGGCATGTAACAATTTATTGGTATGTCCATTGTTAATACTCCCCTGTTTGCTGGCTACTAGCAGAGTTAATCTCATCTCCCGTTCTGGTGCTCCCTCTTGGACTCATTATACAAGGGAGGACTTACCCCCAGAAAACAGAATTTATTTATAAAAAATTGTGTTCATTCTTACACGTTTAAACTTCAGTCATCTTCAAAGTACTCTCCGTTTGATGCGATTCACCTATCAAGATGCCTTTTCCACTGCTGGAAACAGTTTCTGAACTCGTTAGTTTTGATGCCTTTTAGAACTTTTGCCATTTTTTGTTTCACCTCTTCCACATCAGCGAAATGCTTCCCTTTAAAGACTTTTTTTTCCCAGGAAAGCAAAAAAAGGTTGCTCAGGATGAGACCAGATGAATATGGGGGAGTGGGGCCCAGGGGTCATGTTGTTTTTGATCAAAAACTGCTGAACACTCAGCACCATGTGGGCAGGTATGCTCGTAAATCACCCATCATGAAATGGGCAAACGTACTAAAAGCATCTCCAAAAAAAATTCACTGAAACCAGACACAGCCTCTCACAACACTAGCTGGTACATGAATGCATTCCTAGAACACTTACCTAGCAAGAGAAGTCTGTACTACAAGAAGCCCACCTTCCAAAAACTAATTTCAGGTTTTTGGGGTCTCCTTATATTTCCAGATTTTTCCCTAGGAGAAAATTAATAGAGTTTGAGAGGCTTGCTGACTTGTCAAAGGTCACATTGCTGGTGTGGGCCTCGATGGGCCTTGAACCCATATCTCCTGTCTCCAACTCCACTATGCACTAAACTGCAAAAGTCAGGGGATCCCATTCAGGAATGTCTGACAAGCATTCGGGTAACTTTACACACAGGGTGACTAATTATTCCAGTTTCCCCAAGACAGTCCTGGTGTGTGCCTGTTATCCCATAACAATTATTAACAACACCTTCTTCAACTTCCCAAAAGGGACCCTCTTGGATGCAAACTTACATAGCTTCTTATTTATGTGGTTTTAGGATGTGATCTGACTCTCATTCAGATGTTATCCCAAGCACATTTGTGGAAGACTGTCTCGGGAACACTGTCACAGATGTCACAGATGCTGCAGGCTGTCTTAGGGTAGGAAGGAGGAAGAGAAGAAGTCAATGACATTGTCCCTACCCTCAGAGAGACCCAGAGGGGAACTGTATCCTCTCTCCAAACTCTGGAATTCAATGCTGATCTAAACAAGTGCATTCTGATGACACGGTTCTTAAATGACATCTTTAACATTATGGGAAAATAGTCTAGAACCAGTTGGAGCATCTGACCTTGCAGCTCTTACTCCAAGTAGAGAATATGCAACCCTAAATCTTTTTTAAAAATTTTATTTTATTACAGAGATGTGGGGATACAAGTTAGGATTAACTACACAAGTAGGCTACATGCAGGTGAAGTGTGAGCCTCCAGCCAGTCCTCACTTGCCCTGGTTTGGGTCCAGGTACCTTTTGGGAAACCCCAATTCTTAAAAGAACTACACATTCATGTAGCTCCAAACCATTTTTTTCCTAGACAGTGGCAAGGAGACAGGGAGTTTAAAGAAGCAAAACCTTGCCCACCAAGTGTGTCTGGGAATAAAGGGTACTGACTTAAGGACATGTATCCAGAACTGATTCTGGCTCCCCCAAACCAAACAGAGAAAAGCAGGGGAAACAGCCCATGTTGTCATGGCCCAATGAGGGAATGTTGCTAGATATTTCCCCAAAGCAGAGCACCATCAACACTTCAGGCTTTGGCCCTGAAGGAATCCTGTAATCCTGTTTCTACTCGCTCCTGTAGTCAAGCCCTCTTGAGCTCTTTGCATTGTGGAAAGAATGTGGTTGAAGGACAAGAGTACCTTGGAGTATCCAGGTTAGAAGACCCGGATATTCAACCACAAAACCCTCTCCCTCCTTGTTCTAAAGTCTCTTTGTCTTTCCTTCAACCCAAAACAGTCCTTTGTGGTAGCATCACAGTAATAATTCCAGCCTCAGCTTATGCTGCTGTCAACACCAAGCCTCTTTCAGGTCTTTGCATATTCCAAAGCCCTTCTTGACTCAGTGCCTTTGCACATGCCAATCCCTCTGCCTGGAAAGCTCTGTTTACCCCATTCATATCATGCTGGATCCTTTAAGTGAACGAATATTAAAGATCACCTTCTCAGAGAGGCCTTTTCTGACCTTCCACCTAAAGGTCCTGCCTCCCCTTCTTGTTCTACATCTCAGGCTCCTAGTCATTTCTTCTCTCTACACACCACAGTTTGTTTGTACGCACTGCTGATTCTGCAGACCCTCAACAGTTACTGAGCTACTGAAATAAATGAATTCACATATCTTTGATCTACTAGATTGTCATGACAAGGGCCACATCTCCCTTGTTCTCCCTTATTCACATCTCCCTTATTCACTGTTATGTTCTAGCATTGAGCACAGGGCCCAGGACAGTGTACAGACTCACTAAAGATTGGTTGTGTGACCAGATGGCATGTGGAGTTTCTTTTCTTCTTTTTTATATAGTTTCCCTTTCCCATGCCCACCGCCTCAGGGGCGACCGATAGGAGAAAAGAGAATGGAAATAGCCTGTGTCCCCCTGGCTTGCCTTTGTTTTTACAAAATCCTACCTACATCCTTACTAGGTTAAGAGGTAAAATGGAGAGGCATGAAGAAACTTGGAAGGGAAAGGATCTGATTCTTTCCAGACCAAAGGAGGACTGAAGGAGGATTCCCTGCAAAGAACAGAGGAAGAAGAGAGTCAGTGTGGGGGTCCCTAGTGCTGAGGAAACCAGCCTCTTGCTTCTCAGTTGGACATATGGGATGGTCAGGGAGGAAGAGAGAGGGAAGGCACAGGTGGGACACACAAAGGAGGACAGGCTGAGGGGCAACCCCATCTGGGCATGGAGGCAGCAGGAAGTCGCAGGACCAGAGGGTCCCAGAGGACAGAGATGGTGGATGGCTCAGAGGCGCCTTCTGTGGATGAATGACAGAGGACCCGATAAAAAACCTCCCATGTAGATGCCACCATATTGCTCAAGGTTCCAGAATAGCAACATGACCCACCAGGCCGGGGAACAGGAGGACCTGAGGGCTCAAAACGGAACACTAAGTTGGGACAAGAAAATTATGAGAAGCCTGTGCATGAACAGGCAGTCAGGCTACAGCAGAATGAACCAATAATATACGGATGGGGGAGCTTTACATGAAATGCAAGGGTCTGTCTTTTGAGACTCCATCAAGTGCTGTTAAATTCAAGGTCACTCTTCAAGAGTATGCGTGAGGCAAGTCTCTACCCTTTAATAATTCATAGCATGGGTGAATGGAAAAAGTCCGAGCTCTAGAGTCAGACAGCTCAGTCACGTACATGCATATGACCTTGGGCAAGCTACTGTACCTCTCCAAGCCTCAGCTTCCTCTCATAATGGAGAAAATGACGTCCCTTGTGGCTTCTGGGTGAATCTAATGAGTTAATGTATGGATTGTACACAATATGATATTTAGTCCATAGTAATGCTTCATACATCATGGTTACAAACATTATTAAGTGAAAAATGCATATGGATCTGCCCCCAGTCCCCAAAGGTGTTTAAGAAAGGTAACAATTTCCCCCTCTCACAAGTGAAGAGAGAAATTCAGAGAAGCTAAGAGACTTGCCCAAGGGCAAGCAAGTAAGAAAATTAGAACACAAACCCATATCCACTGTACTCTTAGTCTAGTGCTCTAGTTACATTGGGCTTTTTAGTTTGTTTGTTTTTAGCTGAGACCATGGGGAAGATAACGACTGCCAACAAGTAAATGAAGTAAAGTCGAAATACACTGATCTCTCCTTTCTCCCATTCTTCAGTCACCTGCAAATGCCCTCATTAGCAGAAGTCGATTGCAAGCTGGCTGGAAAGGGAGCCCAAGAGCCCTAATCCATAAGGTTCAGCCTCCCAGGGCCCAGAACTGAGACAGAAAGGCAGATGGTGAATCTCAAGGGTTGGACAGTAGGAGCCAAGCAAAGAATAATCAGAATGGATTCCCTTTCATTTCTATCACAATCTGCTTAATGATTGAGTAATACTCCCTGGTATTTGCACTTAGTAGCACAAAACATCTGAGATCAAAGTACAGGTGTACCATGTACCATGTTGACCAAGGAGCAACATGGCAGCAAAGATTAGAATAGACAGCATCACAGTGGCTAACACCAACTCTTGGTAGTAGGCAGAGAGAATGGTCCGAGACTTTTTTTTTTTTTTTTTTTTTTTTTTTAGATTCAGGGGGTACACGTGCATACTCATTACATGGGCATATTGTATAGAGTGGTAGGGATTGGGTCTCAGGTGGCCCATTCCCCAGATAGTGAACATTTTATCAAGTAGATAGTTTCGGAACCCTGCTCCCCGTTATTTTCCCCAGTATCTATTATTTCCATCTTTGTGACCATTTATCTCCCACATATGAGTGAAAATGTGCAGTGTTTGGTTTTCTGTTTCTGAATCAGTTTACTTTCTTAAGAACCACCCATGTTGCTGCAAAGAACATTGAAAGGAGGTACCTACAGAAACTTAGAATACACTTAGTTCACACTTTGCTTCAGCATAGCTATTTGTGCTTTTACTGACAGACTGACACACTTTGAATCTAGCACAGGTTAGACATAGCTAGATAAATTTCCAATAGGCAGGTTTTAGGTCAAGCTGGCAGTCTACTTCACCTGCAGATGTAAAACAAGCACGGAAGCCATAGACATGATAATAAGACCACCTTTTGGTCAAAGAGTTTGTGGATTGCAAATGTCTGACAAAGTCTCTTATAGGAAAACTCCCTCCCCTTGTCTCTTCCCATCTAGTCTACCACCTGAGGGCAGGAGATGACAATGTCCACGACTTCAAGATCTAAGACTCATGTGACTATAATCAACATCAAAGACCTGCAGCCCTGGACACTCCTTAGGGCCAAAATCACCCTAACCAGAGGCCCTTAAATATACCCATTTCATGGCCCTTCATGGCCACACTTACCTCTGCGTGTTGGCCCCCTTTCCAATCTGTGAAAGGTGAATAATAAGCTTTGCTTCTACTTTCTTTCTTTTTTTTTTTTTTGAGTTGGAGTCTCACTCTGTCGCCCAGACATGCTGGGCTCCGGCGATCCTTCCACCTCAGCCTTCCAAGTAACCGGAATTACAGGCATGCGCTACCACGCCAGGCTGATTTTTTTTTATTTATTGTAGAGATGAGGTCTCGCTGCCCAGGTGGGTCTCAAACCCGCGGGCTCAGGCAATCCACTCACCTCAACCTCCCAAAGGCGCGGGATTACAGGCTGAGCCACCGAGCCCAGCTACTTCTACTTTCTTACTTGGTTGCAATGCGTTATTCCCACAGCCTGAGCACTGACTCCGGTCCACCTTGCCTCCTTCAACCCTTTCAGACATGATTTCATTCTTATCTATGGCTGTGTAGTATTCCATTGTGTGTATATACCACATTTTCATAAACCACTGATTGGTTGATGCGCATTTAGATTGATTCTACATCTTTGCAACTGTGAATTGCAAAATGGGCTGTGACGAACATGCGAGTGCTGGACTGTCTGTTTTATAACAACGTCTGTTCCTTTGGGTAGATAACAAGTAGTGGGATTGCCGGATCAAATGGTAGATCTACCTTTAGTTCTTTGAGTAATCTCCACATTGCTTTCCACAGAGGTTATACTAATTTACACTCCCACCCACCATGTATAAGCGTTCCCGTTTTTTCTGCATCCATGTCAGCAACTATTGTTTTTTGATTTTTTAATAACGGCCATTCTGAAGGGTGTAGGGTGGTATCTCATTGCAGTTTTAATTTGCATTTCTCTGATTATAAGTGATGTTGAGCATTTTTTCATGTTTGTTAGCTATTTGCTTATCTTCTTTTGAGAGATATCTGTTCATGTTGTTTGCCCACTTTTTAAAGGAGTGATTTGCTTTTTTCTTACCAATTTGTTTGAGTTCTTTGTAGATTCTGGAATGAGTCCTTTGTCGGATGCATAGTTTGAAAATATCTTCTTTCATTCTGCAGATTGCCTGTTTGCTCTGTTGATTATTTCTTTTGCTATGCAGAAGTTTTTAAGTTTAATTAAGTCCCACTTATTTTTGTTTTAGTTGCATTTGCTTTGGGGGTTTTAGCCATAAATTCTTTGCATAGGCCAATGTCCATAAGAGTTTTCCTAGGTTTTCTTCTAGGGTTTTTATGGTTTCAGGTTTGACATGGAAGTCTTTCATCCATCTAGAGTTAATTTTTGTATATGGGGAGAGATAGAGATCAAGTTTCATTTTCTGCATGTAGTTATCCAGTTTTCCAAGCATCATTTGTTGAATAGGGTGTCCTTTCCACAGTGTATGTTTTTGTCTGCTTTTGTTGTCTGATCTCCTGTGACTCTAACCCATCTTATCTCATTATTTAAGAACCTTTGTGAGGACATGGAGCCTATTGGATAACCAAGGATCATCGCCCATTTCTAGGTTCTAAACTTAATCACTTTTGCAGGGTCCCTTTTAACATGTAAAGTAGCAGGTTTCTGAGGATTAGGATGTGGACATCTCTGGGGGGCAATTATTCTGCCAACCACAGGTGGGCAAAGACCAGACACAAAGGTGAGGTCCCATGAAGGTGAGTTCTCTTCCTAGTAGAGGAAGCTTTGAGGAAAACTGGTCTCTTAAAGCCAGGGAGAAGGTAGATTATGAGTCACTGAGCAAAGTGAAATCACTGAATTTAGACTAAGGTAGTGATGGAAGAGGTAGAAAACAGGTTATCTTAACCAAAAAGACTAGACAGAGAAGGAAATGATTAAGACCCTGGAGAAACATAGGCCCAGTGGCATTTTTTTCCCCTCAGATGGTGAGAAGTTCATATTCTTTTTCAGAGTTAAGTCCAGGACACATCCTGGAGTCTAATTTTTCTCTTGCAAACAATAGCATTCCCTTTGTCCTGTGGAGTAGGAGAATGGAGATTCCTGGGGCAGAGACAGACATTTCAGACTCTGATTCACACTCTTCTTGTCAGGAGAACTCCAAGTCTCCCTCCTGCAAACCCAAGGCCCTGTATGGCTTAGATGTACAGGGAATGGTTAGCTGAGCCTCTGTCTGATGACCCAGTGGAGGCAGAAGAACCTCCCTCTATGTTGCCTGAGAAAGTTCCACTCCCCACTAAACAAAACCCCCAAATCTTCATGATCCTTGCCACTCCTGACTCAGAGGATGGATTTCATTCATGGGCAATTAAAGTTTTCTGGAAACTTCCCTCACTTCACAGACTCGGTCAACACATATGTGTCTTATATCCCTAGGCTCCTCAGAACATATATTGTGCACCTATCTTTGAGCACTGCAGGATCTTGGTCCATTCTCAATCATGTGCCAAAGCCCTTCCCCACAACAAGAATGCCGGTTGCCATGACATTTATTGAGTAATGACTATGTGCTAGTTGATGTTCCAAGCTTATTACACACACCATCTAATTTAATCCTTGCAACAAGCTATGGAATAGGTCCTATCTTGTTCCTATTTTATAAATAAGGAAATTGAGGCACCTAGAAATTAAATAACTCACCCCAGGTCACACAATAAATTCTAAAGCAAGGGTTCTCAACCAGGGACAAGTTGCCTCCCCCACTCATCCCTCAACATTTTTAGTTATCACAACTGGGGAGTGAAGAGAAAGACGATTGGTATCTAGAAAGCAGAGGTCATAGATGTAGGGTCATGAATGTACTAAACATTCTGGAATGCACAAGATAGTCCCCCACCAAGGAAAGAACTACCTTGTCCAAAACATAGGCAGTGCTGAGGTTGAGACATCTACTCTAGAGCTGGTTGTCATACCCAGGCAGCCATCCTGAACACGTTATATTAAAATAATTTGTCTTCTACAGTAGCTTGTGATTTTCTCTGAAGCAGAGACCACTTCTTGTACACATTTCTGTCTCTCACGCATGGCCTATAACTCAATACATGTTTGTAAAATAAATGAACCAACTCACAAGCAAATGAACAAGTAATCCCAGAAATGGAATCTTCCCCTTCCTTAACTGCTTTATTCTCTTTTATACCTTTTGGCTCTTATCATCTTCTATCTTATCACTTCCCAGGTACTTATCTTGTCTCTCCTATTAAAATAGAATGCTTTGGTCCAAGAACCGAGCCCCCTTTCACCTTGTAACTGCAGTAGCTCTAGCATTTAATCCACAGGAAAACTATTTCTAGAGATTGAATGTTCTCCCTTTCTTCCTCCAATTCCCATTTTCTGCTTTCTCCACCCTGTCTTCATCTCATCTTCACTTACTCAAGTTCAATCTACCAAAAATTCCAAAGTTGCCTACAGGATAGGGAGGCTATGGCAGGCCCAATTATACATCAGGCATCACAGGCACAAGCTGGGGGCCCAAGATACTTTTCAGACCCATGAAAATGTTTTTGTTTTGTTTTTTTTTATCAGAAGAAAAATAGAAAAATAAATATAATAGTAAATATATAATAATGAACCCTGACTGGATTATACAGTTGATCTTTGAACAATACAGATTTGAACTACACAGGTCTGCTTATACAGAGATTTGTTTTCAATACATACATTGGCAATTTTTTTGGAGATTTGTAACAATCTGAGAAAACTTGCATACTAACTGCCACCCCTGAGACAGCAAGACCAAGCCCTTTCCCCTGTTCTTCAACCTACTCAGAGTGAAGACAAGGAAAATGATCTTTTTTTTTTTCTGAGTTGGAGTCTCACTCTGTCACCCAGACTGGAGTGCAGTGGCCACTCCTGGCCATTGCAGCCTCGACCTGCTGGGCTCCGGAGATCCTTCCGCCAGCCTTCCAAGTAGCTGGAACTACAGGTATGCGCTACCACGCACGGAACTACAGGTGTGCGCTACCACGCACGGCTAATTTTTTGATTTATTGTAGAGATGAGGTCTTGCCAAGTTGCCCAGGTGGGTCTTGAACCCGTGGGCTCAGGCAGTCCACTAACCTCAGCCTCCCAAGGCACGGGATTATAGGCTGAGCCACTGAGCCTGGTTGGAAAAGGATCTTTATGATGACCCTTTTCCACTTAATGAATAGTAAATATATTTTCTGTTCTTTATGATTTTTAAAAATATTTTTCCTAGCTTATTTGTTGTAAAAATGCAGTCTATGACACATATAACATATAAAATATGTGTTCATTGACTGTATTATTGGTAAGGCTCTGGTCAACAGTAGGCTATTAGTAGCTAAGTTTTTGGGGAGACAGACGTTACATGTGAAATTTTGACTACTCAGACTCTAATCCCTGCATTGTTCAAGGATCAACTGCATTCATTCTTATACTAAGACATAAAACAATTTTTACTTTTTTAATGGAAGAGGGGCCTATGATGGCAAAAGTACCCAGGGCCTACAAAAGTCAGCATAGCTCTGAGTTGGGATAAGAATTTGGACACTTCTGTCCCCACTTCAATGACAGCCATCAAATAGTGTTCCTCACAGCTGAGCAGAGGAAAACGTGCAGTGCCTGGGATACCAGCTATATTAGTTCTGTACTGTTGCATAACAAATTGCCACAAACATAGTTGTTCAAAGCAATACTCATCTATTACTGCACAGTTCCGCAGGTCAGGAGGCCTGGCATGGCCAAGCTGGGTTCTCTGCTTCAGAGTCTCACTGGGCTGCAATCAAGGCATTGATTGACTGGACTGTGTTCTCATCTGAAGGTTTGACTGAGGAAGGTCTGTTTTCAAGTTTACTCAGATTGTTGGCAAAATTCAGTTCCTTGTGGTGGTAGAATTATGTTCCTTGCCATGTGGACCTGTCCATGGCCTCCTCACAATATGACTACTTGCTTCTTCAGGGCCAGTGGGACAGCAACAGTGACTCTAGGAAGATAAAGTCTTGTATAATGTAATGTGGTCACAGAAGTGACATCCCATCACCTTTGCCATGTAACATCACAAAATCATCACAGGAGCATTCCATCATGTTTGTTGCATTCTATTGGTTAGGAGCAAAGCACAGGTTCTACTCAAAGGGAAGGGAATACTCAAGGGAACAGATACCAAGGGGTGAAGGCCCTGAGGGTCTGTTACACCAACCTCACAGGTATTCCACCAATAGAGGGAAAATGAGGGTCCTGCCAACCTGCAGTTGGGTATGGAGGCATTTCACTGACTGTTCCTACTGCCTGACTGCCTGAACTCTCCCTTAATTCATACACATGAATCTCTCCTTGCTTCATTCAGGCCTCTGCTCAAAGATCACTTCTGGCCGGGTATAGTGGCTCATGTCTATAATCCCAGCACTTTGGGAGGTCAAGGCAGAAGGATTGCTTGAGCCCAGAGTTCGAGACCACCTACGCAACATATCAAGACCTCATCTCCACAAAAAGCCAAAAAATTAGCCAGGCATGGTGGCACACACTTGTAGTCCTAGCTACCTAGGAGGCTGAAGTTGAAGGATCACCTGATCCCAGGAGGTCAAGAATTCGATGAGCCTTGATTGTGCCACTACACTCTAACCTGGGCAAAAGAATATGACCCAAATTAAAAAAAAAAAGTCAAAGAAGAAAAGCATTCTCTGATGCCTCCCCCTCTCCTTTGCAACTCCTTCATCTCCTTTGCTACTTCTTAATCTCCCTCCACTGCTATAACAGAGGTAGATGGAGCTCACAAAAATAGGCCTTTGCCCCGCTATGCATTCCAGCTGCACAGGCAGCTGAAGTAGGGCCCAGAGCATTCGACTCCATACAGCACATGGTACAAACACATCATCCCCCGTCAATTTTCTCTCATGTTTTCACCTAGCACCCTCTTCTTCTTTCAATCAAATAGCTTGTCAGCATCACAGGGTATGATCTTAATTGTAAACTCCCCCAGGGCATCCTATGTGGCTTGTTATAGCAGTGGCCATCTCCAGGCCACATAAGGTGCAGGATGAACAAATGCTTTCTTGATGATTACCATGATGCTCAGGCTTCACTTTTTATTTATTTATTTTTTGGACATAGTTCTGAAATATGGATGAGATCAGCTGATAAAGAGGGCTGAAAAAGGTTAAGGCCTCTGCAAAAAGCAGAATGTATAAACGCATAGATCATGATCACAGACCCATCTGGTGTTTAGAGTCATCATCCTGGCTGGGTGGGGGTGATTCAGCTTCCTGGCTGACTCCTGGGGGAGCAGGTACAAGGTGTGCACCACATGCCAGTGCTGGTGTCAAGAACAGCTGGAGAAGTGAGTCCCAAATCAAGGTTCTTGCTGTGCAGCAGGGGAGAGAACATGTTCATACAATCTAAACGTGGAATGAAGCAGCCTGTAGAATGACCACTGCCATGCCCAGACCCTAATCTCTATGCTATACAAGTGCCTGACCTCAGTGAGCATCGGGGAGGCCAGGCTTGACAGAGCTCCAGAATATGGAACAGTCTTGGTAAATACTAGCTATTCTTAGCCAGACTTCTTCCCTTTCAGTTGAAGAGAAACAGGGAATTCAATACCCTGCAGTGCGTGATGAAAACTCATCACTTCCTGGGGCTTTTATCTGTGCTTTATCCTTAAGGTAGATACACAGGAAAACAAGCAGACAGCTGACAAAAGACTTTCTCTGATACAGTTTGGATGTCTGTTGTCCCCTCCAAATCTCTCATTAAGATGTGATCCCCACGGGCACACCTCATCAACAAGGGTACCTGCATAATGGACATCTATATACCTAACCCTGAATTGTGCCCCACATCTTCAAAATTGAAATTTTTTTTTTTAAAAAGTCATCCCCAGTGTTGAAGGCTGGGCCTGGTGGGAGGTGCTTGAGTCATGGGGGTGGATCTCTCATGAAGGGCTTGGGGTTGTTCTCAGGGTGCTCAGTGGCTTCTTGCGCTATGTGCTGTACACTCACAAAAGAGCTGGTTGTTTAAAGAGCCAGCTCTTTCCTCTCTTGCTCTGCTCTTGCCATGTGACACTCCTGTTCCCCCTTTCACCCTCCACCATGTGTGTAAGCTTCCTGAGGTTTCACCAAAAGCTCAGCAGATACCGCCACCATACATAACCATAAGCCCAAATAAACCTCTTTTCTTTGTAAACTACCCAGCCTCAGTTGTTCCTTTATAGCCAAGCAAAACGGACTGATGACACTCTCCTTGATCAAATTTTGAACAGGTTCCTCTGAGTACTCTTCTCTGCTAGGGCTCTGTCCTTGGGCCCTGTCCTTGGGCCCTGCCCTCAGGTTCTATCTTGGCTTGCAGGGTTCTGTTTTAGCAAGAATCCTGCTTAATCAGTTTAGCGAGAATCCTCCCACCCTAGATATCTGATCAAATCCTTATCTCCACTCTTGATGTCTAAGTCCATGGCCTGCCTTAGTAAGAATCATTTAGGTCAGTTTAGCAAGAATTCCTGACCCTCCATCTCTCCTCTTGGTAATTTTCCATCCACTGACCCCTCATTCTGCTCCTTGGCTAAAAATCCCTTTGCTGTGCTCAGAGTTGAGCTCATTTTTCCTGGAGCCTCCCTCTCCTACTGCAGTAGCACTCAGTTCAATCTGTACTTTGACTAGGATCTGGCTCCATTTCTCTTTCTTTCTTTCTTTCTGCTGGGCTCCGGCAATCCTTCTACCTCAGCCTTCCCAGCAGCCAGAACCATAGGTGCGCACTACCATGCCCAGCTAATTTTTGAATTTTTACTGTAAAGATGAGGCGTTCTCGGCAAGTTGCCCGGGCTGGTCTCAAACCCGCGGGTTCAGTCAACCCACTCACCTCAGCCTCCCAAAGTGCTGGGATTACAGGCTGAGCCACCGAGCCTGGCCCGATTCTCTTGAACAACAACAATAAACCGTGTGAGATAGTTCCAATGAATTGACGCTCGTTCACTGTAACACCGTGCTATGGATTCTCCAGGCAATGCCTCAGTCTCCTGCTTGTTTTGAGAGTGTAGAGGTGGGCTTGGTCTGAGGCTGGTGAGAAACTCTGCAAGGATGGGCTTCTCTCCCTGGTAGAAATGAGCACACTGGCAAAAAAACTGCCTTGGCTGATGTTTGTTCAGGAATTAATTGGGCAGTTCAGAGATTGCCAAACAGGAAACACAGAGCCTATGGCTAGGTGACCCTGAGAGGAGCAAGGGCAAAGCTCCAGGGCCCTGACGATGCACTCTTCCAGGGAAACTCACTGAGTGTAAGCTAGGAAGAGGACATGGCTGGTCCTGGACACCGCATCCATATCCTGCTCTGCAAACCTCCGTCATCTAGTGGAAGGACAGCTCAGGGACTGTTTGTGAGTTCACTCATGTGTCTGACCCATGCACCTGTCTTCAATAATCTCTGCAAGCAAAGTTCTAAGCAGGAGGGAAAAAAAAAACGACTTCTGTTTTGTGTCAAGAGCCAGAACATAAGATGGGTTGTTGGAGCATATTTGGACAGGACACATTTACCCTGGGGCTTCTTTAATTCTTCATCTTCTTCTTTTTAATATTGGTTTCTTTTGCTTTGGTAATAAATAAATACCTATTTCTGCCTAAATTTTGAATGGCAAACATGGATATAAAACCACAAGGGCACCATCTTCTGCACATACTTCGGATGCATTTTCCCCTATTTTTGGCTCCAGGAGTGTTTGTTCTGGCTGCATCTGGGATGGGGACTTTAAATTAATTTTTCATTTGGTGAGAGAGAGTGTGTCATATTGAAAATGATTCTCAGTGAATCTGCAACAGATGCTGTCGTTTCAGAGTCATCATTAGGTGAACCCTCCATCCATGATTCCTATTAAATTTTTTACCAAACTGCTGGTAATTTCCAACTAGATGATGGAAACTAATTTTTTGGAGAATTTACATAAAAAGTGCTTCTCTAGAAATAGGACTATAAGGGCAAATGGACCTTGTCTATGCTCTGCATTAAGAAGTAAAACGTCCGAGCTCTCTTTCAATGAAATGCTGTCCTGTCTTTTCTCACAGCTTCATATCACACCCATTTGGAAGTAGGAAAAGAATTAGCATTGTGGAAAGAGAAATCACAGTAGCAGCCATGGTCATGACTATCTGTTTGTTTGGATGTACCCAAACAAAACATCTCCAAGGGAATGCTTAACATTTTCTAGGTACTATGTTAAATCCTCTACACAATTATCACAGTTCATCTGTATAATGACAGCCATACTATGATTAACCCCATTTTACAGATGAGGAAACTAAGCTCAGTGATTAGCAATCTGCCTGGTGAAATGCAAACCAGGGAGTGGTGAGATCTCTAATTTCACACTTCGACACAGCTTGATAGGGTTTGGCTCCCTGAAAATGCATTAGATTGGAATCAGAGAACATGGGTTCTGATCCAGGATCTGCTAACAGTTATTACTGATAATACTAACTGTAGATATTTACAGTCCTTATTATGTGACAGCCACAAGAAATTTTGCAAAAATGCTATTTCATTTGACTCTTACAACTGAGCTATGATACTTAAGGTTAGAAATCCTGTTCAGCTGGCAAATGATGGAGCTTGAATTTGAACTTGAATACAGGCAGTTGAGTTTAGAGTCCCTATATTTAATTCTCACACCAAACAGCTTTTGTGACGGGTGACCCTGGTGAGCTGCCCTTTTCTCTAGACAGGTATCTTCCCACGTATATGACTTCTGACAATTAAGTTAGCAAACTCATCCTAGAAAAAGTGCTACATACCTCATTGCTGAATATCACTATGGTCACCTTCAAAGCACTTCCCTTGGGAAACTATGCACCAATGCCAGCACCTAGTCCACCTGTCAAAGCAATTTTGGAACTCTCTTTCTGGAATGGCCATCAGAGCTGTCGCATTACCCTCGATGTCCTGAATGCCATTAAATGTCTTTCTTTCAATACTTCTTTCATCTTCAGATAAGGAAAAAAGTCATCGGGAGCCAAAACAGGGAGGGTGTTCCAATACAGTTACTTGTACAGTGCTGCCAACATAAACGCATGGTGGCAAGTTCGCAAACTTAATTGTTAGACCTCAACAAATAATGATGACAGTTCTGATGCCCTTTCCAGAAAAAGAGTTCCAAAACTGCTTTGATAGGTGGACTAGGCACAGGTGTCGGGGCATAGCTTTCCCAAAGGGAAAACTTTGAAGGTAATCCAGCGATATTCAGCAATGAGATATGTGGCACTTTTTCAAGGATGGTTTGCAAACCTAATTGTCAGACCTTGTACACTAAAGCCACTGGATATATTTCCTGTTCCTTGACTGTGTTGCGAACCACCCACAAAACTGAGTGACTGAAAGCAAGACTTTAACTTGGCTCCTGATTTTGTGAGTCAGGATTCAGGAAGAGCTTTGCAGGGCAGTTTACCTCTGACCCACACGGTGTCAGCCGGGGTGGCTGGGGATAGAAGACACACTTCCAAGATGGCTTTGTCATCTATATAACGGGTCCCTTGGGGCTTCTTGGCCTCTCTCTTTTCACATGGCATCACATCCTCTCGAACCTCCCTACATGGATCAGGTATCTCATAGCAAGGTGGTCCTGAAGTAAGTGAGTGTCTTGTATGGCTGCTGACTTTCCCCAGAGCGCTTGGTTCAATCCATCCAGGTGGAAGCTGCAAGGCTTCTTCTGACTTAGCTTCAGAAATCCCATAACATCATTTATGCTGCATTTTATTGTCAAACAAGCCACTAAAACCAGACCAGATTAGGGGAAAGGGAATTACCTCTCGGTGGGAGGAGTTGCCAAGAATTTGTGGCTATCCTTACTCCATGACTTTGCCTTGGCTATAAATTGAGAACACATTCTTCTACTTCAGTGGCTATGCAGTTGATGGTGAGAGAGAAGCCTCGTTTACTAGCTCCCATTTCAGAACATTGCCTGGTTTATCTCATATTATTTACCAGTCTCAAGAAGAAAAAGAAGAAGAAGAAGCAGCTATCACTCAGTGGTCCCTTACCACGTGCTAGTCACTGTTCTCAACACTTAACAAACATTAATGCAACTCTGTAGTGGGTATTATTACTGTAATTATTTCCATTTTACAGAGTGGAAAACTGAGGTGCATGAAGGTTAAGTAATTTGTCCAAGGTCATATGGCTTGGAAGCAAGCAAAGTAGTGAGTTTCTATAGCCTATGCCTTTAATTTGTTCACTGTACACTTAATCGCCTAGTTAAGTTATCACTTGAAGGAGTTCAACTTATTTTTTTTTTAGTAGGAGTCTTACTCTATTGCCCAAGCTGGAGGCATGCTCACAGTCACCACAGCCACGACTTACTGGGCTCAGGTGATCTTTCCCCCTCAACCTTCTAAGTAGTTGAAACCACAAGCATGTGCCATAATGCCCGGCTAATTTTTTGATTTATTGTAGAGACGAGATCTCACCAGATTGGCTAGGCAAGACCAGGTTGCCCTGGTCATGAACTCCTGGGCTCAGGCAATCCTTTTGCCTCCACCTCCCTAAGTGCTGGGATTACAGGTACGAGCCATTGTGCATGGCTCAAATTTGTATTCATTTACTAGAAAATGGTTGTAAACACCAATGGACTAGGTAATCCCTAATGCTTCTACTTCTTTGGACTTTGACAATCCCAAGATTAAAGATAAATCATCAGAAACACAGTATTGCAGGGTGGTTAGGCAAGCAGGTTCTGGATCCAAATGGCTGGAGGAGGCTCCAATCCTGGTAAAGAGAAAGAGAGAAAGAGGAAGAGGCCCTGGTAAAGAGAAAGAGAATGAGAAAGAGAGAGAGGGGGAGAGGGAGAGACAGAGAGGGAGAGAGAGAAAGAGAGAAGGGGGGAGAGAGAGAGAGAGAGATATCAAAAATGCCTATATGGAGGAGCAGAGAGAAGGCAAACATGAGTGAAGTATTCATTTGGGCATCCATCACAGTCAGCTCTGCATTTGACTCCAGTCCCAGCCATTATCTGAACCAACCACGTGAGAGACACAAGTGAGAACCGCCGAGCTGAGCCTTGTCAACCCGTAGAATTGTGAAAGATAATAATAAATTGCTGTTTCTCAGCACCTAAAGTCTGGGTGATTTGTTACACACTAATACATAACTGGAGTACTGACTCTACCTCTTATTCTCTATATCACCCCCAAGAAAATCACCTAAGCTTTTTGGGCATCAGTTTTTCATCTGTAAAACAGGGATCATAATAGCGCCTCCCACAAAGAGTTGGTGCAAGGATTACAAGGGGAAAAGTACACAAAGTACTTTACATAGTACTTTATAAAAGTGAGCGTGTACCTTTAAAAAAGTCAATCATATTAACACCTACTTGGATAGCTATTATTAAAAAGCAGAAAATAAGTGTTGGGAGGATGTGAAGAAATTGCAACCCTTGTGCACTGCTGCTTCTATGGAAAATAGTATGGAAGTTCCTCAAAAAACTAGAAATAGAATCATTTGACACAGCAATTCCACTTCTGGGTACATATCCAAACAAACTGAAAAAAAAAGACTCCATATTTGTACACCTATATTTATGGCATCATTATTCACAATAGCCACAAGATTAAAGAAACCAAGTGACCACCAATAGATTAATGGATAAACAAAATGTGGTATGTGTGTGTGTGTGTGTGTGTGTGTGTGTGTGTGTGTGTATAAAATGAAAGGAATTCTGACATATACTACAAAATGAATGAATCTTGAAGACATTATATCAAGTGATATAAGCCAGATGCAAAAGGACAAATACAGTATATACGAAGTACTTAGAGTAGTCAAATTCATAGAAACAGAATTGGAATGTTGGTTGTCAAGGACTAGGGTAAGGGGGCCGGAGAGGATAGGGAATTATTTTTTAATGGATACAAAGTTTTAGTTTGGGAAGATGAAAAAGTTACCAAGATGGATAATGGTGATGGTTGTACAACAATGTGAATGTACTTAATGCCATTGTGAATAGTTAAAATGGGCCAGGCACAGTGACTCACACCTGTAATCACAGCACTTTAGGAGAAAGAGGTGGGAGGATCCCTTGAGGCCGGGAGTTTGAGACCAGCCTGGGCAATATAGCGAGATCTCATCTCTACACACACACACACACAAACTGGGCATGGAGGCATATGCCTGTAGTCTCAGTTACTCAGGGGCTGAGGTGGGAGGATTACTTGAGCCCAGGAGTTTAAGGCTGCAGTGAGCCATGATCATACCACTGTACTCCAGTCTAGGCAGCAGAGTAAGACTCTTGTCTCTAAAATTAAATAGATAGATAGATAGATAGATAGATAGATAGATAGATAGATAGATAGATTAGATAGATAAAATGGCAAGTTTTATGTATTGTATATTTTACCACAATGGCAGAAAATTATGTTTTTTACTCAATAATGTTCATTATGGTGAGAGATAATTGAAACTAGTTAAACAAGAAAGGACACTGGTTTCACTTACTGCTAGAGTTCAGTGACATACAAAAGTTTTGGAAAGATTATATTCTAGAAATTTTTTTGGCATCTAAGGAAAGCTGGAATCCTAATAAACTAAATGTATATTAGGGATGATTATATATCAAATAATTATTCAATGTATTACCCAAAGGAATAGCTACAGAACCTCTTTAAATAGCTTGACTTTCAATCTCAAGATGGCAGAATGAAACCTCTATCTCCTCCTCTCAAAAATCAATTCATAACAAAAAGGAGGGGGACAAGAAGACCCAAACACAGTTTTGGTGAAACTAGATGTCATCTATATCATTAAACCACAATATATGAAATGATTAAATAGATTGAGTCAGAGGAAGAAGTAAATTTGAGTTACAGCAGAGGGATACATTACTGAAAAGCAAGCTGATTTTCCCTGGGAGCCCAGAAATGCTCAGAAATTTGAGGCCCCAGGTACAGAGGTAGATGAGGCCAAAGTGAGGGCTGAAAACAGGGAGACTTATTCTAAAGTCTGAATCGGGATCTGTTGAATTCTTAGTTTTTGAGCCCCTCTCTACTCAGCATAGGGAAGCAACTGGTCCCTCCTCGATGTCTGTAGTCAATATGGGTATATTTTCCAAGGAAACTGAACTAGAAGGGTTCTGAAATCAAGAGCATCAGGTCCTGTAAACAGAGTAGACATTTATGTAGAGGAAATTTCCCAGAAGGGGGTAAAAACAGAAAATAGGAAAAGAAAAACAAGAAAATTAGAAGACCAATCCAGAAGGTTCTACAGGTAACTAAGGAATTTCCAGAGAGAGAACAGAGAAAACAATAGGGAATACATTGACAATAACAACAACAACAAAACACACACACACACACACACACACACACACACACACACACACACAAATTCTCCTGTACCACACATGAGCCTGACCCACACTAAGACCCATTCTTATGAAATTGCAGAGATGGAGAAGAGCCTAAAAGCATCCAGAGAGAAACAAGGTGTCACATATAAAGGATCAGGTATCAGTATGGTACCGAAATTCTCAACAATGATACGAGAAGCCAGAAGACAATTAAACAATATCTAAAATTCTGAAGGAGGATATCTAATATTCCATGCCCAGCCAAACTATCCATCAGGGTGTGGGTAAAGTAAGACACTTTCAGACATACAAAGTTACAAAGTTACTTCCTGTGTACTCTGTAAGAGACTACAGAGGAAGGAGGTCCACTAACATGGAGGAGAGTCAAACTAAGGAAAAAGGAGACTTGGGATCAAGGAAGCAGGGGATGCAGCACAGGAAAAAGGTAAAAGGAATTCCAGGAAAATGGGAGGGAGACCCCAGGACAAAATCTAGGCAGCTGACTCAGACAGGAGCCAGGTCAGCTAAGAGCAGAAGGGAGGGCTCCAGGAGAAAAAAAAATCAAGGAGGCAAAAATGGAACTGACAGATTATCTGACAGGTTTGGGTGAGTGGAAAATTGCATTGAGAGGCATTTTGCAGAGCTGCCGGATAATACAAGAAGACTTAGACAAAGATTCAGAATAAACCCAGAAATGGGAAAATGAAGATTTTATAAGTAAGCTGAGAAGAAAGAAAAGATAATCATAGATGTATAATTATAATAAACTCCCTGGCTCTGCAGTAAACAATATTTGCTTAGTCACAATAATGGAAACAACCATAATTACAACAAAATGTGAAATTAAACTATTAGGGGTATAGAAAGAAGGGAAAGAAGGGTGCCAGAAAGTCAGAGGCTCTCACCTCTGCATAATATGAAAGCAACAGACATCATCCAAAATTGATCATGCATGAGACAATACACTGATATGATTTAGAAATATAAAAGCAAATGCCAGAAGACACAGTTAAAAGAATTCAGAGGTGGTTGCTCCTGGGAAGCAGGGCGAAAGTTCAGAGGGGACAGGGCACTGTTATTTTCTGTTAGAAATCTTTCAGCATTATTTGATGTTGAAATGACATATGTGCATTACTTTATTGAAAATAAAAACTAGCTTTAAAATAAAAAACAGCCTCTCTTTTGACTTTGAAGATGAATTCAATTTTTGTATCAACTGTATTAACTCTTAGTATCTCAAGAGAATATCAGTTTTTCAAAGTCAGCAAGAACGGCAAGTCTTTCTTAAAGACCCTTAGGAAACTTGCCCAGGATTTAAGTCTAGTTGAGTCTGTTGAAAGGAACCACTCCTTCCCACCCGACCTCCCCCTGCACTCCTGGCCATGTGAACTAGAGATTTGAAGGCGTCCAAACTGGCTCCTTTCACCTAATTCAGCCTGGTCCTTTCTTCTCCAGAAGCTTCAATTTCCTGCTAGAGTCAGCTGTTTTCAAACTGAAAAGGTCAGGTGCGAAAGCTATTTCAGGGTGCTCACATTTGGTGGAAATGATTCAGCCAGGTTTGGAATTATTGCCTGAGCCAGGTAAACATGAAATCTCTCCAGGTGAAAATATCACAAGCAGAAAAAAAAAACTCCCTCTCTCTGTCTCTCTCTCTCCATCTCTCTCATTCTCTCTCTCTCTCTCTCTCTCTCTCTCTCTCTCTCTCTCTCTCTCTCTCTCTCACACACACACACACACACTCTCTCTCTCTCTCACACACACACACACACACACACACACACACACACTTTTCCACCATGTTCAGCCAGCTGAATTTATTACCCAAGAAAGATTTATCTCACGTTTTCATAAAAATCCCCAGCCTAAGGGTGATATGCATGTCAGTATCGTTGCTAGCAATTTGATGTGGAAATAGATTTGCCATACAAGCTTGTCTATGTGGATTGATTGGAAACAGGCACACACGGCTATGTAGAGAAATCTAGATAATCCACAGTTATCTGCGTTCCTTTCCCCTGCAGAAGAGGGCTGGAGAGGTCGCCCAGCATACTGAGGGCACGAATGTCAGGGTTTGCTCTACGTCTCCAAGGATGCAACAATACAAGGCTGTATATATTGATCAACAGCATGCATGGAAGTTAACATAAATCAATTAGCAAAATGTACAACGTGGCAGCGATTGCTAAACTCTACTGTGTAAATATAAGTCTAAGTACAAAACATGATGATAAAATCTATTAACCATGCTCAGCCCTGCCAAGTTCTTCTGTGACCTTCAGCAGCAGACTTCGCGGCTGCCACTCAAAGGCCACTGCGAACTCATGTGGACAAAAGCTCGCATTGCTAGATGCCAGGCTCATCTCAGAATTTAACCTCAAGTCCTAACTATATGGGGTCTGGCAATTAAGTTTGTGACCTCGTCCTAGAAAAAGTGCTACATTCTTCATCGCTGAATATCACTATGGTCACCTTCAAAGTATTCCCCTTGGGAAGCTATGCACTGATGCCAGTGCCTAATCCACCTGTCAAAGCAATTTTGAAATTCTTTCCCTGGAATGGCCATTGGAGCCATTGTCATATTACCCTTGATGTCATGAATGTCATCAGATGTCTTCCTTTCAATATTTCCCTTACCTTCGGGTAAAGAAAAAAAGTCACTGGGGGCCAGATCAAGCGAGTAGGGAGGGTGTTCCAATACAGCTATTTGTACAGTGTTACCAACATCAGTGCACGGTGGCAAGTTCGCGAACTTAATTGTCAGCCCTCAGTAAATGACGGTGACAGCTCTGATGGCCATTCCAGAAAATGAGTTCCAAAATTGCTTTGATGGCTGGGCTAGGTTCTGGTGTCAGTGCATAACTTCCCAAAGGGAGTACTTCAAAGGTAACCACAGCAATATTCTGTAAGGAAGTATGGAACTCTTTATCCAGGATGTTTTGCAAACCTAATTGTCAGTCCGCATAATAACAATGACAAAGTACATCTACATAGCACTTGACAATTCGTCATCCCCTTTCAAATACCTTATTGGTTGACTTGGTCCTTCCTGTAAGGGCAGGGAGTTTGATAGAGGTTAGATCAGGCAGATAAGGTTCAACGTTTGGCTCTGCAATTTACTATCTTTCTGAATACAGGCAAGTTAATTCCTCTCCAGTAGATACACTGTTTTCAAAGAGCTATGACTGTAATCTCTACTTTTACATATGGTAAAAGTGAGGCTTAGAGAGGGTGAGCAATTTACAAACATAAGTGGAAAAATAAGGATTCAAACCCAAATCTGTTTGTCTCATTTCCAGTCCCATGCCCTGCCTTGCACTGCTTCCTGCTGCAGATTCCTGGCCCCACCTGGGGCAGGATTATCTGCATACTTGGAAGAGCAGAGACCCTGCCCCCAGGACTCTCCTCAGTGGCACCCAGCGAGGAAGACGCTGGTGTCTAGAGCTGTCACTCAGCTCCTAGCATCCTACTTCCTGACCCAACTGCAGTCCTACAGTGAAAGGTATATTGAGGAGAGGACAACCTGAAGCCTGTCCTCAGACCTCAGGCTTATTCTGCTGAGGTTGTTTGTTCCCGGTGTTGCTCTAAAACATGTAGGCTGCTCCCTTTGCCTGCAATTCTCCTCCTCCAGATATCCACATGGCTAACTCCTTCACTCCTTCAAATAGTCCCTCAAGGGTTAACTCCTACCCTCATACCCCCTACTTAAAATCATGACTGCACCTCCCCTGGCCAGACCCAGGGATCTCCCTTCCCCTGCTCTGTTTTCCCCTCTAGCCCTCAGTGCCTTCTGATACTATGTCACTTATTTGTTGTGACCACAGAGCATTGCCTGTCTTCCATCACCAGAGCGCAGCATGAGTGCAGGGATTTTTGTCACTTGTGTTCACTGAGTGCCCTAAGTGCCTAAAACAGAGGCTCAGAGGCTGGCATATAGTAGGTACCTAACAAATCTTGTTTAATGAAGGAATAAGCAGATAGATGTACATATGAGTGTATGAATGGGTGCGTGGATGGGTGGGTGGATGGGTGGGCGGGTAGATGAATGGGTGG
>NW_007248489.1:106378-144308 GCF_000164805.1 Carlito syrichta
GATGAGTGCATAAATGGGAGGGTGGGTAAGTGGAGAGAGGTAGATGGGTGGATGGGTAGTGGGTGGGTGGGTAGACGGATGGGCAGATGGATGCATTTGTTCTTCCTTCTCTCCCAGGGTCATACCCAGGCAGAACTTCCTTTTCAGGCTTCTCTCCAGATTGTTTAAGCCCTTGCTTTAAACTTGTTCCCAGGTTCCCAGTGTCTCACCTCCTGAAACCCAAAGCCCTCAGGGTCTACACACACCAGGGCAGGCACACAGTGGATCCTAAGCTTTCAGTAAAACACAGGCCCATTAGAGAGCAGCCTAAACAAACCTACTGGCGCAGAAACACTATTCCACTCGGCCAAGGTCTGCAGGGTGTGGACACAAATGAAGAAACCAACTCAGGCAGTACGGCTGGAAGACTTAAGAGGTTTAATTGAACCCCATTTCTCCATGATGTAGGCAGCTTGTTTGTGACTAGGATGCCACCATGCCAAATTTACTGTGACACGCTGACAGCTGCTTCTGTGCTGGGGTTCTTAGAAACAGCCGGAGGAGGGGAGCGGACACTTCTGAACCAAAGGCTCTTTCTCCCTGCAAACCACACTGTAGCTGCTGCCTCAGGAGCTGGGTTGTGCATCACAGGACTCGGGTTCTAAATTTGGTCCCTACTCCTCCACTGACCGACAAGGGAAGTTAAGACAGAACAAACAGAAAGGAGGAACTGCTTCAGACAAGAGTCAGCAAGCAGAGACTTCTCTGCTTTATACAAAAACATCAGAAACAGTGTTTCTACACCAGTAGGAGACAGCTTTGGGTGAATTTAAAGGAATAAGAGGACGCCAGTGCATCGAGTGTGGGGGCAGGGAGACGGTAGCCTGTTGTGCAAACAGAATGTCTAACAATAGGCGACTGGATACATATATGATTCTGCATCTTAACAAGGACTATATATTGTTATTAAAACTAGTACTGTAGGACTGTATTTATCAGCATGGAGAGATGTTTAAGATGTATTCAGCGGGAAATGTGGACTATAAAATAATTCATACTATGTGATCCCATTTTCGTTCAGGAAATGTGTATATATAGACCTCAAAAGATGACCACTGATTCCTTTGCAGGTGGTGGGGTTTTAGGTGATTTAAATCCGTATTTTGTTGCATTTTCTTTTTAAATTGTATTTTATTTTATTTTAGATGGGGTCTCCATTTGTCGCCCAGGCTGGAGTGCAGTGATGTGGTTGTAACTCACTGCAGCTTCAAACTCCTTGGCTCAAACGATCCTCCTGCCTCAGCCTCCTGAGTAGCTGGAATTCCAGGCACATACCACCATGCCTGGCTACTTTACTGCATTTTCTAAATTTCCTGCAACATGTAAAATTTTCTCAAGAAGAATCCATCATGCAGATTTTAGGCTAATTCGTGGAAAGGGCCCTGCCCATGCATGGAATAGTATATTCGACCCACTCCACTCACTGAGGCATCATCGAAACAAAGCTGAGTCAGAACAGCCCGACACTTTGGCCTCCGGCACTGAGTTCTCCCGGTAAAGGTCTTGCCCATAGCATCTTCCCTCCTCCCACCCAAAACTGCTGATCCCCACGTCTTGACCAAGTGAGGGCAGAATCCCCCTCTGTCCGGTTCGGCTTCAGCCACCATGAGAAACTCCAGCCTGTTCCGAAGGGGTCCCTTAGTGCCTCCTGTCTTTTGCAGATGCTGTTTCCCCGGACAGGGATGCCTCATTGATTGCCTAGTAAACTTCTCTTCATGCTTCAAAACTCAGCTCAAATGACACCTCCTCTATGAAGCTTATCCAGATTCCCTCAGAGAATCACTCCCTAAGGCCTTTGCAGCTCCCTCCAGCCCAAGATGAATCCTGAACTTACTGAGGGATACCCCTAAGACATGGGTCCTCTTCATCTCACAATAAATACATGAAAATTTTTGTTTTCCCCTGGAACATATTTGTAACTGAGTGGGCGGGCACATAGCCAGAAACTCTAGTTGGGAGAATAAGGAATGTATAAGAGAGTCCAAGAGCCCTAGGAGAATGGCTAGAAAAACTTCTCGCACCTGGGTGAATCCTAGCTTTAAGCAGGAGATTCATCCTCAACTGTATGAGGGGGCATTTGGATACCCCAGGAAGCCTTCCCTCCATCCGGGAGCACTCTGTTACTTCCTACTTTATGAAACCAAGTCTTTGGCACTAAGGAAATGGTACATCCTCAATTGATGTTCACTGGCAAATTTGTGTCCATCAGGACACAATCCCACTGTGGCAACCGCAGAGCTCCCTGGCACATTGTAGTGGAATCAACTCTCTGCCCTTCCCATCTGATTAAACTCTGGTGAGACCAGGCAGGACAGTATGGCCACACCACCTGATGTCACTGCAGAGTGAACAAAAGAAGGTGCGTTTTGGGAAGGAAGAATGTCAAACTCAAGAGTACTGCCTCTTTGTTACCCCACACTTGAAAGCACTTCTCATGAGAGCTTGATCACACCACCTCTGCCAGGCTGAGAGCCCAGAATCTTCCGTCACCACTGTAAGCTGTCTAGTGGGGCTTCCACCACTCTTCAGAAGGCCACCTCTCCCTTCAGGCTTAATACTTCCCACCAGTCTTTCCCAGGTCAAGAAAAGGCAGCCAAGCCAGGCCTCATCCCTTAATTATACCAAGCAGGCTGATAATCAAGGAATAACTGGATTGAGATAGTGCTTCACATTCTGATCAGGCACTAAAAGCACCCAATGAATCCTGAACCCTCTCTTCTGGTTGTGTTTTAACTCTGTCAGTGGTAATCTGTAGTTTTATGTGTATAATCTAAGGAAAAAATACTGAATGCACTGAAGCCCATCGGTGGACACAAATGGCTGTTAGAGTTTTCAAGCCCAGCACATTTAAACCAGAGTGTAAATTAAAGCAGAGTGTAAATGTTGTTCAGTTGAAAAACAAAGAACCAAATTGTGCGTGACCCAGCTCATCACCTTTGAATTATGCCATTTGTTGAGTGTACTCTGCGTGCATATAATTAATCTAATTTGGCTCCATGAAAAAGAAATCACTTCCTTTAATGATGCCATATTACATTTAACCAATTCTCTCCTTAGTCCACACTCTGTTATTGTAAGCCGCCGCACCAGATGATATCTCCTGGGGACCCTTGGAAAGCACAGGAAAAAAAGAAAAAAGATTAGCTAAAAGGAAACACCACCTTGTGTCTTCCAGCATTTAAATTGACCGTGATCATGAACATGTCTCTCTTCCTCAGTTGTTTGAATACAGGTCTAGTTTTGCCACTGTGTACAACCACCTGATATAGGATGTTTGAAATATCAAGGCAAAAAAAAGGAGGGCATTTATCTGTGACTCATGGCAGAAATTTACATTTAGATGACATTCTTAGCATAGCTAATAAGTCAGTTCAGCAATCAGAGACACACAGTCCAAACAGTGGTCTTGCTGAGCCCAGCATCATTCCAGCCTAGAGATTTCTTTCTTTCTTTTTTTTTTTTTGAGTTGGAGTCTCACTCTGTTGCCCAGGCTGGAGTTCAGTGGCACACTCAAGGCCACCACAGCCTCAACCTGCTGGGCTCAGGTGTTCCTTCCGTCTCAGCCTTCCAAGTAGCTAGAACTACAGGCACACGCCACCATGCCTGGCTAATTTTCTTTCTTTATTTATTTATTGTAGAGATGAGGTCTTGCCAAGCTGCCCAGGCTGGTCTCGAGCCCATGGGCTCAGACAGTCCTCTCACCTCGGCCTCCCGAAATGCTGGGATTATAGGCGTGAGCCACTGCTCCCAGCCAGCCTAGAAATTTCTGTGTGCCTTCCCTCCTGCTGCCGTGCCTTGCCTGGGAGAAGAGCAAATCTGCCAATGCCAGCTCTGGGGCAGCATGAGCTGGGCTGATAGAGAACTAAGCACTGCTTTTTTTTTTTTTTTGAGTTGGAGTCTCACTCTGTCACCCAGACTGGAGTGCAGTGGCCACTCCCGGCCACTGCAGCCTCGATTTGCTGGGCTCCAGCGATCCTTCCGCCTCAGCCTGCCGAGTAGCTGGAACTACAGGCGCGCGCTACCACACCTGGCTGATTTTTTATTTATTGTAGAGATGAAGTCTCGCCAAGTTGCACTGCTTCTTAGGTTGACCTCTCTTCACAAATTCTGAGTCTCTGTTGCAAGTGTTGAGGAGGACAGAAGAAAAGATGAGTTGCTTCAGCTAGGAGAGGATTTCAATTTCCATGTCACTTGCTTTGCTTGGCATGGGCTTCTAGGAGTTTTGCAGTGGCTGCTGGGATTGGGTCTCAACCTAAACGTGTGTGACTCAAGATTTTTGTTTCTGTCCCATTCCAAAGAAGTGTTAAGATAAGAAGGCACAAGCAGGAATTCCCCTGCTTTAAAATCCTCCCCCCCAACCAGCAGCTCTGCATAGCTTGCAAAATAAAATCACAAGTTCTTGAGAAAGGTTTTTCAAAAGCTTGCCCTTGTAGCCCTGTCCTTGGCATGTAGCTCAGCATTGCACCCTCAGGAGGAGGCAACACCTGTAATTCTGATAGGAAAGGAGAAGGAAGCAAGTCTTCCAGATCAACAAAGTTGCTGAAACTTCACAACAGCCCCCATCCCAGGACTGGGTCATTCAGAGCCTCCTGGTTTGACTCTGATCCCACTGGTCATTTTGCTATTTCCAGTGCTGCTTCTTGGATTGGAGACAAAACCAGGCTGCTCATCTGTGGCTCTTGAGTACTTTCCTTGCCCACCCTGGTCTCCCTCCTTCTCTTAGGTCAGGCTGGTTTCAATATCCCCATCGCTGGTTTCTAGTTTGGCTTTGTCTTATTTTACTAGGTTTGCTTCCCCTTCTGGTGGCAGCAAAGAAGTATAAACAATCTGGCATCTTCTATGAAGTTCTCCCATTCATTCAACAAACATCTTCATGTACCAAGTACAGCATTAGGCAGAAGAGCAGGACAGAGGCCTGGGGGTGAGAAAACGCATGACCATGCAATTTGTTCACTTGCAAAAGGCACAGAGTAGGTGTTAAGAGTCCAGGGCCTTGAGTCATGCTGCCCTCACCTGAAGCCTCTCCAGCCTCCATAAGGGTTGTTGGGAGGATCCAGCAAGAGGATTCCTGCGGTGCTTCTGGCACTTAATGCTTGCTCAGCAGATGTTAGCACTCAACATTACTAGGTCATGGTCACATTCACTATCATTTTAAGCCGGAACCAGAACACACAGGAGTCACATACATATTAAGGACATAGGGTACATCCTTGAAGCCACTAAAAGTCCATCAAAAAAGTTGAGTCAGGATGGGAGGGAGTGTAACTCTATTGAAAATTCAGAGCAATCTCTGGTGGCTGTGTGCAGAATGAATTGGAAACAGGCCAGACCAAGAGAAAATCAAGAGCCTGCTGCGGTAGTTTCATCAATAAGTGATAGTGGTCTGAGTTAAGGCAGTGGGGCTGGGGGTAGACAGGTTGTGGATTCTACGTATGAGGAGGTGACATTGAGGTAGGCTAAGCACTCAGGCTCTGGAACCAGCCAGCCTGAATTTGAACTCTGACTCTGCCACTCCTGTTTATATGACCTCAAGAAAGTCATTCAATCTTTTGATGCCTCAGCATCTCTATCTGTATTTTGAGGATAATAAGAAATTTGACCAGCCTCACAGGGCCGATGTCAAGGTGAAATCTGCTAATGCATGTAATTCACCTAGAACGGAGTCTAACACAGAACAAGTGCTCAATAAATGTTGATTGTTGTTATAAGAAATGATTGGGTTTAACCCATTAGACAGACCAGAGAGGAAGAGTCTAAGGAGCGGCAGGTAGCAGGGGAATGGGGTGCTGTTTTCTGAAGGGAGGAACACGAGAAGTAGCAGACAGGGGACACAAAGGGAAGAGCAGGTATCAATGATCTTTTAACAACCAGCCATCCAGACATAATATACAAGTTACCAAACTGAGAAATGATTTGGTTTGGGTAAAAAAATTAATTGTTCCAGTGGTTCAGGCAGATGTTAGGTGTATGACAATGATTTTGTTCAGCAAGAAACCCAAGTGTCCTTAGGGTTTCTCTTAAGCACAGAGACTTTAGAATTCTGCTCTACACAATGCCTAGGAAGAAAAGCAAGGTGAATACCGGCTTCTTCATCTGACATCGAAAGCTCAGTCCTCATGCCCTTGAAGCAGAGTCTCAAGAAACTTTCAGCAATTCCTAAGATCAAAGTAGAGTCAAGGAATCAGCCATAATATCAAAACTACGACTCGGGATGCATTGCCATGACAACGCAGCTTCATTATTTTCAAATCCTATGGCAAAAATCTAGCCCGCTACGGAACTGAATAAAAGCAGGAAGCTTTCTGCCTTTTATTTGTGGGAAGAAACAGTGAACATCCTGAAGTGTATCTTTTTGTTTTCCTTGAAAATTAGACAAGGCCAAAGCAACAACTTCCCCAAGTGTTTCTATAAAAAAGAGAACCATTCTCTGTCTACACAGAACAATGATTGCATGAGCACTGGATACCTGGAACATCTTCACTGAATATCTTCCATCCAGCCAAAGTTAGTCACTCTGTAGGAATTAGCTCACGAATTCTTATGACCAGGGAAGGAAGCAGAAATTAACTGTTCTGGGAGCCCTTCCTGTACTGCTAGTCCATTTCTTTGTATATAAGTATATGATCATGGGTCCCTATTGAAGTCTGACTTTTTTTTTTTTTTTTTGAGTTGGCGTCTCACTCAGTTGCCCAGACTGAGTGCAGTTGCCGCTCCCGGCCACCGCACCCTCGACCTGCTGGGCTCCGGCGATCCTTCCGCCTCAGCCTTCCAAGTAGCTGGATCTACAGGCGCGCGCTACCACACCTGGCTACTTTTTTGATTTATTGTAGAGATGAGGTCTCTCCAAGTTTGATATCCACATGGTATTTGGACATACCTGTTCAGGTGCCTCCAAATCCCACCATATGAAATAAATGCCTGTTAATCACAACCAGTTTACAAGTAAATAGTAGTCGTGTCTCCAAATACCAGCACTCTAATTTGGCATGCCAGGTGGCCCCTGGAAGTCCTACCTCAGCCTTTTGACCAACTCCTGGTATGTTTTTGGGGTAGGAGAGAATTACATCTATTTTCAAGCCAGGAGAAAGTGTGGACACAAAATAGATTAGAGGTTTGTACAAAGACATAAAGAAATTCAAGACCTCAAAATAAATATTCATTAAATACCTTCAGTGCCGCAGTTGCTAGGTCAAGAGACGCGGTTGCTGGTTTAAAGAAGATTGTAAATTCCATTTTCCTGCGTACATAAAACAGGCAGTTCTCCCTTCCACTTGTAAAACCTGCAAAGTCATTTTATTTTAGCACCCTGTCCTTAAATCGTTAGTAACTTGTAGAACCTTTCATTCTTGTAATTCTTTACCCTAGCAATAAACATCCATCTGCCCGAGCTGGCAGAGAAGCAGTTGTAACTCGAGGGAAATGGATAGATTGGTGTGTGTGTGTGTGTGTGTGTGTGTGTGTGTGTGTACATTGTCGATTTTTTTTCTTTCACATTTTAGGGCAAACCTTTGGAAACTGTGGACAGCAGTTAGCTTTTACAGAGCTATACTTAACTTTGGAAGATAAATATCTTTAATGAGTGAAAAAAGTCAAAAAGGGTCTCCATAAATCAAGAGCAGAAATGAAAAACCTAATATTGGTCTTTGATTAAAAAAAAATCTAGAAGATAGAGAAGGAACCAGTTGTGTTTCTGTTCTAATCCAGCTGGGCTATGGGCAAACTTCTCTGGCTGCCCTCAGTCCCCAAAGTCTAACACAAAGGTGGGCATGTGGTAGGAATACATGTTGTTAATATCCGGTTGGTTGGCTGGTTGTGCGTGGGGAGATGATTAGGTACTAGACAAGTGTGAGCTGCAGGGTCCACCGAGCTCCAACACTTCGTATCTCAGGCTACAACATGAGCAGGTCTCTGGCACCACCAATGTGAAAAATGTGATGCTGGACTGTTTGTAGAAGTCTGTGCACACCCATCAGCCTTCTGTCAACTCCACTTTCTGCCAGCATGAAGAAACAAACCCCCAGCATTCACCTACGTGTGGTTTCCCAGACGCCAGTTTCTATCACAAATAAAGAGTTGTGCCCCAAAGCTTGAAGAAAGAGACCAGTACGTGCTGAAAAGCCGTGCAGGGTTTGGGGAGACAGACGCTGCTCCAATAAGATTAGCGAGGCTCACACTAAGCTTGGCAGAGTGTGAATCCACCTCGCCAGCAAGTGGCAGACTCTAGGAGCATACTCTCATTTGGAGAAACCAGTTTTCCCACCATCTCTACAAAGCCAGAGCATAAAGAAAGGCAAAAGCTGGCTCATTTGGGGCCAGATAAACTCATTGGCATGCCCAGTGACACTTCTCCACCACCAGCCCTCTTGGGAACTGCAATTCCTGAACCCAGCCTGCAAAGTGAAAGGTGGAGTCATCGCCGGCCTTAGAGAGAGAGAGATGGGTGGGTGTTGAAGAGAAAAACACCACCAAAAATTGACTGGGAAAAAAAAGGGAAATATTAAACACAAGTCATTGTATGAGCAGCCACTGCTTGTCCCTCCAATATTTTGGCTGCATCTTTTATTTTTAAAATTCCAAATGCTTATAATTATAAGTTAACTATCTGACAAGACAGCTGACTGTAGACCTGTGAAAAGCAATTATTTTGACATTGATTACTTTCTATGTAGGAGCAGAGTATTATAATTGTAGTTTGCTAGAAGCTATTGCAACCTTCTCTGATGTGCTCTCAATTTGGCTGGAGTTAATTAATGGGTGTCGGGGGGGAGGGGAGGGGGAGGCCGGCGTGCAACTTAACATACAAATTAATTGACATGAAATAAATTAATATGTTTAATTTAAATGTTATTAATTTACCAAACAGAGAGAAACAGGCACGGGGGCTTACGGAGCTACGGTATTAGCATCAGCTACAGGGATGTCACCCGGTTACCGTGGCAACTGCCTCATTAGGCTTCCCAGGGAAACCGGCACATCGCATGGGGCTGAGGAGCAGTGGGCAGAGGATTCCAGACATCAAACGGAAATTCAGAAATATCAACGAGAACCAAGTGGTGCTTTGAGGATGGGATTCAGAGGAAGCTGTTTATCTGCAGGTAACCTGGCTCCAGCCTGCAGCCAAGAAAAGGCAGGGTTTGAAATCCAACACACTGTCCCTTGGAGAAGCAGGTTCACGATAGGATGTCAAGCCAGTTTTCATGTCCCCATATGCCCATCCTTCCTTTAGCTTCCCATTCTTTGCGCATGTTGTTCCTCCTTTCGGGTACATGCCTCCCTTACGCTCTTCACCTGCATCTACTCCAAGCCTGTTTCAAGTCTCAGCTTGGATGTCATTTTCCCCGCCTAGCTGTTTCCCCATGAGCCCCACGGCACCCACTGTAATCCGAGCATCTGCCATTCTGCAATGTCACCATGAATTTCCTCGTCTGTTCCCCTCCTGGACTGTGAGTTTCCTGAGAGCAAGATTGGGCTGTTCACTCCCCAGCTGCAGTTCTTGGACCAGGAAGCTTGTTAGAAATGCAGAATCTCAGGCCCTGCCCCAGATCTATTAAAGCAGAACCAGCATTTTAACAAGATCCCCAGGAGATTTCTATCCACATTAAAGGTTAAGAAACACTGCTGTACACTACTGCTTCCCTCGAGCAGAGCAAATGTCTGGCATTCAACAAATATTTTTAAATTAGGCCTTCTCTTTAGATTTAAGCTTTGTCCCCATCTCAGGTGGTATAGATGAATCCAGAGAAACTAGTGACTGGATTTTCCTTTATTAACGCAGTGGAACTGGTTGGATGTCCATGCATGGTACCAAGATAGAATCTGAAGCCTCCACCTGTGGGGTTTCAATCCTTGCTCTGCCACTCTATAATCCCAGGCAAATTACTGACTGCTGTGCACCTCAATTTTGTCATCTATAAGATGGAGATCATATTGAATAGATACTTACTTGATTATCTACTATTTACCACTCACTGTTTCAAGCCCTTGGGAGTCACCAGTGAACCAAAAAAACAAAAATTCCTGACCTCTTTTTGGGAGGATTACATGAAATGACGTGTATAAAGAACTTAGCCTGGGACACGGAGCAGGCTTAATACGTCATTCTTAGTCTCTACAGCCTTCTTGAATGTCCTTTTCCTTCATACAAACATATTTGTTTTTCTTCCCCAAATAGAGTTTTACGGTCATCTTTGTGGGACTTCTTGCTGGCATAAGCTGAAAGTGAACTCAGCTGGGGACCAGGGCTATCACCAGGGAGGCCACTCTTCCTGTAGCACAGCTCTGTAATCTATGTACCCCATAAGAGTCTGTAGCTGGAGGGTGATGATGATGATGATTATGAATATTGTTTTCCAAATGACAAGTGACCATAATGCAGGGGTCCCCTGAAGAGGTAAAATGGAGCCAAATTTTAGAAGGGTCTGGAGTCAATACAGTAGCCATTAGCCATATGGGCTGTTTTAATTTAATATAATTACAATTAAATAAAATTTAAAATTCAGTTCTTCAGTCACATAAACCACATTTTAAGTGTTCTCTAACCAGATATGGCCAGTGGCTACTGCACTGAATCATGTAGATATAGACCATTTCCACCAGGGCAGAAGGTTTTGTTGGATAATCCTGGTCTACGTCAGTGTTTCTCCAACTTTGGTGGGCATACAAAAATCCTGAGATCCTGTTAAAATACAGATTCCGATTTAGTAGGTTTGCAGTGGTGTACTAAAATTAGGAAAATTAGGTCAGAGCAAAGCACGCTTTTGTGGCTTAGGGTTAAGACAGATTCCTTTTCTGCTCCCAGGCAATGCTGTTCATACGTTTCTACCAACTGCATTTTGAGTAGCGAGAATCTAGTCATCAAGAAGAGGCAGAGACCAAAATCTAAGTTATTTCCAAATCATATTTAGACAGACCTGAGTAGAGCTCCCACAAAGGTTGGGGCTCCTTTGGCACTTGAGCAGTGAGAAGTGGTTGTTTTCGGAGGAATAGTAAGAATCTAAAATGACTGTCGTGCGAAGTGCATGATAGTCATACACTTGACCACCCCCGTCTCTCCAAATTCAAATGCAAGAAATATCTTCCCCCATGGACCAAGTGACCAGCAACCCATTCTGCTTGGAATTCTAGAAGGAACCAAGACAAAATTTGATGGAAGGACAGGGGAAGTCATTCCAAGTGATCTTAACCATAAGACAATGATGTGCTTTGATCTGACCTAGTTTTCCTTGAGTATCAAATCTCCAATCTCATTTGGGATATGTTCTAAGGCTGTTTTTGCCCTCCTTGGATCCTTAACCTTCCAACCTAGATGTTTATTAAAACCAGCTGGGGACATTTTAAAAAATACCATGCCAGTGATTGATCTAATTGATCAGAGGTAGAGCCCAAGCATCAATACCTTTTAAGCATTCCCTAGTTTATTCTAATGTGCAGCCAAGGTTGAGATCCCCTGCTTTGACTAGCTGGGCTTCCTTGTACATTTGTACCATTCCCTTCCCTGAGTTTATCCCACACCTTGACTTCCAAACTCTGCCAGCCTGAATTTCAATCTGCTTTGAGATCCATGCCTGCTCCAGAACACCCCTCCAGGATTTATTTTCCTAATAACTGGTGAAAGGCAGCTTCTCCCTATCCTTGCTCCTTTCCAGTTTGCTGTTGCCACAAGGAGAAGAACAGAACATATCCCTTGATTTCTCTAAATTAATTAACTGGACATAATCCCAACAAAGTATTTTTTAAAGAAGTAAATCATCAATAGCCTGGCTGCCACCAAGGAACTCACTGATTTATTTCTGTTTCTTCTTAATCCTCGTGCACAAATACATGGGTTCTTTCAAATAATTCTGATATTTTGAAAGAGTTTTATATTAGTAACATCTCCCATGATGCACCATAGTTTTCACTGCCATCATTTTAAACAGCTGCATAAGCTTTCATTGAGATGATTAATCAGAATTTACTTCCAGGTTGTCAGGCACTTGAGTTGCCTCCAATGTGTCACTGTTGATAAACAAGGCTGCTATGAATATCCTTCTACATCAAGCTCTTTCTGGGTCACAGGCCTGAAGGTTCTCTCATGTCAGCACCATCTCCATTTTCTGTTCCAACCTCCACACACTTCCTTCTTGCACCTTATCTCTAAGAAGATAAGCCTTAGCAGAATTGCCTTGGATGTTTCCCAGTGGGAGGTTCTTGGCATTTGGGTGGGAGAAGGCTTTACTGTGGAGGATTTGTCTGGGATCCCTAACCTGTCCATTAGATGCCAAGCCAAAGCCCCCAGGGGTCTGAGAAGCTGGGTTTGGTGAACCTCTACATTGCCCATCAGTTTCTGTCTCGATTTCTCGGACTCCCATCAGAGTTCTTCAGAGGAAGATTTCAGAACAGGAGAGGTCTCTAGAGTCAGCTGTGCATGCAGGACCAGCTGCAATCCTCACCCAACCAGGAACTCTCCTCTTCACTTACCCACTTCTCCCAGGATCTGTGGGTTTGGCTTCCTGGACTTGATTCCACCCCCTACTACTTATCAAAAAGACCCCTTTTTTTACCATTCCTTAATTATCCTTCCATTTCCTCCTGCTTCCTGTCCTTAAAAAACCCATTTTACAGGCAGTGCCCACTCAAGAGAGGATGCACAGCCTGTGGGTTAAGATCACAAACTCAGAACCAGACTACTTGGGCCTGAACCCTACCTGGACCACTTTCTTGCTGTGTCACCCCAAGCAAGGTATTTGAGCCCAAGAGAGGCACATTTCCTCATGTGCAAGATGGAATGAAGATATTCATAAAACCTCCTTATGGGGATTTGGTGATGTAAGACGTTCAGTAGAGTATATAGACCTCATAGGTACTCAGTAAGTATTGTGGCTATTATTGTTCCCTGTAAGGAACAATTCAAGGTGGGAAATAGTATCTCATTTTACAGGGAAAGAAGTGAAGTGGAAGTCCAGAGAGGTTAAGGAAACTGCTCGAAAGTCACTGAGATGCTTCATGGTGGAAATGGGATTTAAACCCAGGCCAATTACTTTCCTATTCAATGTCTTGTCATCAAACTACCCCACCTCTCTTTTCAAGCAAACCTGGAACACATTTCTACTGTACACTGTCATTAACTACTTAAGCCACTTGGGAAAAGGAAGGTCATGATAGAAAATGGTGCAATCTTGGGGAGATGGAAAGAGAACAGCTCTGGGTTCACATATTAATGACTACTCAAGGTTTTGGTCTTCAAATACAAACACAATGGTATAGAATGCTGTATAGTATGGCATAGGAAATCTACAGTTTGTCGGTGTGTGGTGTACGTGTTTTTACTTTACTTTATATTTTTTGCTTTAAATAAATGAAAGCTATAATGCACTGTGGTCTTTTCAAGACCTGTTCTCTGTATAGGTCAAAGTCTTCTTAATAATCAAGATTGCTATCGTTCATTGCGTCCTTGCAATTCTCTTATAATTGCAGCCTTCGGGCTAACATTTATACAAAGCTTACAGTGGCTTTACAGAGGTGAAGTTATCAAAAAAGATTTTAAACCACTCAGATTAGATATAAACACCATGACTGAATTTAATGAACTGGAGAAAAAGAAAAGTCAATTTTTGTCACGTATAAAGAACAAGCTAGAAAAAGCATACAAACACACACACACACACACACACACAAACACACACACACACACACACACACACACGCACCCCAAATCCAAGGATTCTACTCACTATTCTGTCCTCATCTACCCCTACCCACGCTCAACAAGATATGGAATCAATTGTCATTCTCTATTTACCAGATGCAGCATGGGTAATCGGGCTGTCATCAATGCTTATCCAACACAGAACAGACTGATGCATTGCACCTGAAAAAGCCTTTGAGAGCGAGAGAGAGAAAGAAAGAGAGAGGGAGGGAGGAAGGGAGGGAGAGAGAGAGAAACACTATGTTTATTCACATCCCATTTCCTCTTGGAAAGTATCGACCCCAGAGAAAGCCATTTCCAGTTTGCATCTCATAATTGCAAATACTTTTTGAGTTTCTATTTGGAATGCAGCTGTTGGAACAAATTGGTTTTCCCAGGGAATGTGAAGAGTTTATCTCCTACAATGTTTGAGATGTGGTAAGATGCTGACCACCAGGACACCTTGTTTGGGTCCTTTAGCAAGATCATTGTATCTAAAATCTTCCTTCTGGAATTTTAAAATAATGTTTGGGCGTTGACCTCAGGACAGAATGTGGTCTATTTTATGAGCTGTGGTTTGAAGGCAATGATTCTCAAACTGGAATGCATATCAGAATCAGCTGGGAAACTTGGAAAAAAAATACAGAGGCCCAGGCCCTTTCTTCCCTCCACGAGTCTAGCTAACTGCGTTTTTCGTTAGCCACCAAGGGAATTTTTACACACAACAAAGTTTGAGAACTACTGCTTTAAGTCAACGAAGTTCCTCAAACTTTTTTGTGCATATAAATCACCTGGGAATTGGGTTAAAATGCAGATACTGGTCCTGTAGGTCTGCAGTGAGGTCTCAGTTGTGCATTTCTGATCTTTCCAGGTGTCCAAACTCAAGCCTCTAGGATAACGGTTCTCAACTGGAGATGATTTTACCCCCTCATGAGATATTTGGCAATGTTTGGAGATATTTGGGGTTGTCATAACTAGGAGGAGTATGCTGGCATCTAGTGGGTAGAGGCCAAGTATTCTGTTAAACATTCTATAGTGCAAGATATCCCACAGTCCCTAACCAATAAAGAATTGTCCAGCCCAAAACATCAATAAAACTGAGGTTAAGAAGGCCTATTCTAGGGTACCATACACAAAGAAGAAAGATGGCGAGAAACCTGGCTTATAAAAGAGAACTAAAATGCCAAAAATCACCATTTGGCTTAATCAGAAAGAATGATAAAACCAACACCCTTCCCTCAGTACTGCAGTCACAGAGGATTCATGATTTACAGACTATGGGAAGAAACCTACATGCTTGATCCTCAGGTTCTGAAGAGCCACATTAAAGCAGCGGTCCTCAACATTTTTGGCATCAGGGACCAATTTCATGGAAGACAATTTTATCATGGACCAGGGGGCGTGGGGAAGTGAGGGATGTGCAATCAAACCTCACTGCTAATGTAAATCTGTATTTGCTGATGTTCCCCAGCAGTAGCATCACTGCCTCAGCTCCACCTCAGATCATCAGACATCAGGTTCTCTTAAGGAGCACGCATTTGCAGTTCACAATAGGGTTCGTGCTCCAGTGAGAATCTAATGCTGCTGCTGATCTGATAGGAGGTGGAGCTCAGGCGGTAATGCGAGCAATGGGTAGTGGCTGTAAATACAGAAGAAGCTTTGCTCACCTATCCACCACTCATCTCCTGCTGTGTGTCCTGGTTCCTAACAGGCCACAGACCAGTACAGCACTGGTCGATGGCCCTGGGGTTGGGGACCTCTGACCTAAAGGAACGGTGACAAATGCTGGCAGTTGGCAGTATTCTTACAAATATCCTACTATTTGGAGAATGTAGAGGACAGTCTACATTTGTTCCTTTCTATCCTGATATTGTAAAATCATATAGACCCACAGGGGAAAACAAAAACTCTCCTGGAAATCAGATTTCAAATGGTTCTGCTGACTCAATTAACTAAAACTAGAATTGAAGGAAGGACAGACATACCAAGGTGAATTGTCTTGCCCTTCCTGGATTGTCCTAAGAAGCAAACTGGGCCTTTAATGTGCATACCCAGCATAGTATATTTAGATCCCTTTGCTTAATTACACAAAACAATTTGTGGGTCACTTCAACACATTTAGTTTTACAGCAAGAATTATGCTACAGAGCTGGATTCCTCAGTCATATTATTTTTTTGTCTTCTTTTATTTTTATTTTAGAATCGGGGGTACAAGTAAATGTTATTGGGATATATTGTGTACTGGTGGGGATTGGGTCTCAGGTGGCCCATTCTCCAATAGTGAGTACTGTAACAATAGGTAATTTCTGAACCCTAGCCTCCCCTCACCCATCGGTGTCCCCAGTGTCCATTATTTCCATATCTGTGGCCTTTTAGTTCCCATAAGTAGGTAAGAACATGTGATGTTTGGTTTTCTGTTCCTGAGTCAGTTCACTTAGGGTGATGATCTCCAGATCCACCCATGTTGCTGCAAAATACACGACTGCATTCTTTTTTATGACTTTGTAGTATTCCATGGTGTACATATACCACATTTTCTTTATGCAGTCAGTTGTTGGTAGGTACTTAGACTGGTTCCATGATTTGCTGCTGTGAATAATGCTGTGATGAACATATGAGTACATATGAGGTATCTTTCTTATTTAATGATTTCTTTTCCTTCCTCAACCATATTTTGAAGAAATGAGACTTTTTGTTCATCCTGTCTGAGGGTGAAAAGAGGTTCTGACCTACAGGTCTAAGGGTGGGGTAAAGTGAGGGAGGCAAGAAAAAGAGGGACCATCTAGCCTAAGGCATTCCAAGATACAGCCCAACTCTTGCCTAAGCTGGTGGGTATACCACAGAGCAAAGAGTGAGTATCAATAGCTTTGGGACGCCACACTCTTAGCCCTTGGTCCCACTCTGCTAGAATAATCTGCAGGAAAGATCTCATGGCAGCAGGGAGAGAGAGCTGTGCTATAAACTTGGAAGATACCTGCTAGTCAGGAGTAGGGCAATGTGGCACCCTGTGATCCACCAGCATTCTCACCTGCCACACAATGGATGTGTTTTGGCATCAGCCATGGGCAGGTGGAGGCTCTGTTGTATAATGGTGGAAGAAAGGGAACCTTGCTGAGATGTGTATTTAGAAGCTTGTGGGTAAGGTAGGTGGATAATCAATGAAGGAGGATTGGTCAGGAGAAGAGTGGCCATAAACACCCAAACTCATGCCGAATGTGCTGCACTCAGCCTTCATGACCTGGTTCAAATGTCCCTGCCTTCTGAGAACAATGGTTTCCTCACTTGTATTCGAAGTAGGTCTTGGGACATAGCTTGCTCATAGGGCTTCTCACAAGGTCTTGAAATTGAGCGTGTGGTTCCTATTACATCAACACACAAGGAACATGGCAGTCAATAACACATGGGGGGTATATGATATTTTTCAAGCATCCAATATAGAGTCAAAATTATGTCACACAAAACAAGTCATTTCTACTCAGTAAGTCTGCAAGCAAGAATTAAGTTTCTCTTGGCCTTTTGTTGGTGAGTATTAATTAATTCTGCATCTGAGGAAGAGTTTTTGAAAGTTAAAATGCCACATGTGTGTTATATTAGTCAGAATTCTCCAGAGAAACTGAACCAATGGGATATTTAAAGATACAGACTCGGTGGCTCAGCCTGTAATCCCATACCTTTGGGAGGCTGAGATGAGTGGATTGCCTGAGCCCACGGGTTTGAGACCCGCCTGGGCAACTTGGCGAGACCTCATCTCTACAATAAATCAAAAATTAGCCGGGCATGGTAGTGCGTGCCTGTAGTTCCAGCTACTTGGAAGGCTGAGGTGGAAGGATCGCTGGAGCCCAGCAGGTCAAGGCTGCGGTGGCCGGGAGTGGCCACTGCACTCAGTCTGGGCGACAGAGTGAGACTCCAACTCAAAAAAAAAAAAAAAAAAAAAAAAGATACAGATATCTCAGAGAGGATTTACTAAGGGGATTGGCTCATATGATTATGGAAGCTGACAAGTCCCAGGACAAGCCATCTACAAACTGAAGCCCCTGGCATGCTGGTAACGTAGCTCAGTCCAAAACCTAAAGCCTCAGAACCAGGGAAGGTGGTAATGTAATTCTCAGTTCAAGGCCAAAGGCCCGAGAACTTGGAAGACCACTGGTTTAAGTCATGGTGTAGAAAGGACAGACAGCCTGAAGTTCTGATGTCCAAGCACAGAAGAAGAAGGGTGTTTCAGCTCCAGGAGGGAGTGAGAAAATCATCTTTCCCCTGCCTTTTTTGTTCTATCTGGGTCACCAGCCGATTAGATGGTGTTCACACACACTGAGGGCAGATCTTCCCCACCCAACCTACTGACTCACACACCAGTCTCCTCTGAAAACAACCTCACAGACACACCCAGAAGTAATGTTTCACCAGCTTTCTAGGTATTCCTTAATCCAGTCAAGTTGACACCTAAAATTAACTATCACGTGTGCAAAATACACGAACTCTGAATAACAGCTGTTATTATTTCTATCGTGTCTCCCAAAAGGGCTAACATCATCAGGTTCATATCTGGAAGTTAATAACCTCCCCCCTTCTCCCCCACTCCCACCCCAACCCAGTCTTTATTTTGCTTCTTAGTAAACTTTGCCTAGAAGCAAACATCATCCTATGACATCAATTCACCCATGGTATGCTGGGTCATAAGCTACTAAAACAAACTTCACAATGAAGATAGGCACTGCAAAAAATGAGAAAGGCAGAGGACAAGCCAGCTCAGACACATTATAAACGCATTTGTTTTATTCTGAATTTATTAGTCAGAGTGAAAAACTAAAGTATAAACAACTCCATGCTAGCCGGCGATAATGCTAACTTCCCTGTGCTTCAGTTTCCTTCCTCTGCTGCCAAATGGGGATAATGACGTAATCCTAAAGATGTTTCCAGGCTTAGCCAGGTTAATTCACATACAGCATTTTGATCAGTGTCTGGTGCATACATGCTCAACAAGCGTCAGTTGTTATTGTGACAATCATCATCCCAGCAGCTCTCCAGCCCCCAGGTGGCCATGGCTTAAGGTGATTGGCCGTAGGGAAAGTTGTCAGGGGAAGTGAGGGTGGGACTGGCAGTTGGGGGAAGCTGCTAGGGGAGGGAAGGGCATGCGTCATCAACAAGGGTACCTGCATGATCAATGTTTGTATACCTAGCCCTGAATTGTACACCACATCTTTATAGTAAATACATAATTTTTTTTTAAAAAAAGAAGCAACATGTGGCTCCCCAGGAGTCTTGGCAAGGGGGATTAGCACCCAGGCACCCAGGCACAAAGCTCTGGGTGAAGATAAATCACAAACTGTGGAAGTTACTAGCAGAAATAGAATACTGACACACACTGGGAAATTTCCACAGGCACACTCAATGCTTTTTCAAATTTGTAGAAAACACAAAAGGATTAGGACACAAGGGAGGATTTAGGCACTGAACCCAAAGGAGCCTCTGTAACCTGGTGCAGCGTCAGGATACAATGGAATATGCTCTGTGGTCAGTCGGACAGGGTTTAAATCTTAGCTCATCCCTTACAGGATACCTTTGGGCAGGTCACTATCCACCCTGCTTGAGCCTATAAAAACAGGCTAAGGGAGTGCACAGGGTCATGGCGGACAACACATGCATGTGTCTGGAACAGATTGAATGTTCAATTTATTGTTGCCCCTCTGCCATCCCTAGAAAGGAGAAATGGTCACTTTCTATGCTGAAATTGCAAAGGCTATATAAGTTACTTTCTGAATCTGGGCTTGACTCAGAAGGTAAGCGTTTACAGTCATAGATTCGAGAGTATTGAATCTTTCGTAGAAAACTCAGAATGAAACTAGGAAGTAAAAACATAAAGCAGCCGGACACGATGGCTCATGCCTGTCATCCCAGCACTTTGCGAGCCCAAGGCAAGAGGACTGCTTGAGCCCAGGAGTTCGAGACCAGCTTGGGAACATAGCAGGACCTCATCTCTATGAAAAATAAAAAATTAGCAAGGCATGGTGGCGTGAGCCTATAGTCCCAGCTACCTGGGAGGCTGAGGTGGCAGGATGGTCTGAGCCCAGGAGGTCAAGGCTGTGGTAAGCCATGATTGTGCCACTGCACTATAACTGGGCAATAGAGTAAGACCTCGACTTAAATAAATAAATAAAGTGGGTGCAGGAGGTGGAACATATTTGCTATGAAAGATGGGACACAGGATGAAAAGGACCCCAAGCCTCTACCTCAAACTGGCAAAACATTATTGACAAGAAGTAGAAGAGACCTGGTTTATTTTTATGAACATACTGCTTGCTACTGAGAATGAGAAGGGAAGACACATGTTCTACTTGTCTTCCACCAGACTGACAGGAAATAGACCCGAACTGCTGCCAACTCATCTCAGAGAGGCATTTTTTTTTTTTATTATAAGAAGAGACAAGCTTGATCAAGGTAAGCTAGTTCCAAAACTCTACCAAAACAGCAAAAACATTTTTATTTGTTAACTGTCCCCAAACTAACCCAGAAAATAAAATCCCAAATGCACACACAAAAATTACAGCATTTTTTTTTTAAATACAAGGGCAAGTCCCAGCTTCTCTGTTTTCTTTGTGGCTCTTCACGGAAACTGTAGGTTTTTGTGAGTTTCATAAAATATGCACGCTCAGCGACACACCAGTCCTGAGAGGCTAATGGAAAATAAAGGGCATTAACACAAGAACAAAAGTTGGGAGAAGCAAAGTCACAATAAAATCTCCTTGGGGAACAGCTGATGGAAGCCTCTAGAAGGAAATTAGGAAAATGCCTTCAAAAGGGAGTCTCTGGGATAGTATGGAAATTCATGGGGCATCCACAGGGAGTTGTGTACAACCTCATAAACATGCCGTGAACACTGACCCTTTCAGAGTCAGGAGGCTGAATTATACCCACAGCTCTGATCTCCCAGTTACATGACTTCAGCCAGCTGTTCCTCAGTTTTCCCTACCTGTGAAACAGGTATAACATTTACCATTGAGAGGCTTACATGGGGTCGTGTTCATGAAAATGCTCTGCATGCCATCACATCCTGTACTCATGTTAGCCAGTGCCATACCATCCACATGTCATGTGGGACTTTGCTTTGTTTTGTTTTGCATTTCCCCAGCACAACACGGAGTATGTGCAAAGTGTTTGGTAAATACAGCAACAGTTCATCTCAAAGTCCCAAATTGTCCTTTTTATTTAATGCAAGCCTTTGGCAACACTTTGTACACTGGGAGAGAACAGAAATAAACACCACACCCTGTGATGTGGGGAACCAAGATGCGCTCTAATGAGCTTGCTTGGAAACACAGTTAGCCTAGCAACGAGGTTTAGGACCATTGTGTTCTTAAAGAGACATGGAATCTTCAGGTTTGAATGCCTGTGGCTTTTCCGTTTCAGGCCTCTAAAGTCTTGGGGTGTCTAGTCACATGGAGGTGTTTTCTAGGAAGGTCCTCAGTCCCAATGTGGTCAAAAGGTAACAAAGCTCTGGAATCAGACAGACTGGACTCAAATTCTCTTTGTACCACCGAGCATCTGTTGGAGCTTAGGCAAAGCATTTCGACTCTATGAATCCAATCTCCCACTTCTATAAAATGAAGAACCCCCACTGACCTCCCAGGATTGTTTAAAATTGTAGATGTAACACACTTGGCTTTATACAATAATTTAGGACAACTGGGAACCACTAAAGGGTCTTCTCATTCACGCCTAGGTCTGCTGTGGGTTTTCTTTTCAAGAAACTTCCCTACAGGCAGAGCCATATTTTCCAGACAGGACATTGCTGTCCTCTTTGGCTTCCTGTTTTAGCCAAAAGAAGACAAAAGGAGAGAAAAATCTGATGGCTTCAAAATGCATTTTTCTCCCTTGGCACATGCATAGCATTGACCGCCAGTAGTAAAATATAATTATCATAATACATTTTCGCAAAGGTTGGTTTTTATATCTTCAAACTGCGTAAAATGTGAATTTTGTCCAAATCAAGAAATAACTTGAGAAGTGTAAGAAAAGGAAAGAGATTATAGTAAAATCAATATTAGCAACAGTGAAATTGCAAGACTAGAGGCAATAAAAACCTTCCCCAAGCCAAGAAAAAGAGATCTCATTGCAAAATTATAATAAATTACTTTAGTTTTATCACTTGGTAAATTGCTTGAATATTAGTATCACTGAGGCTACATTTCCTTTCAAGCAAAGAATGCATTTTGGCCTTGGCTCTAGTGCAAATCAGATTAGGGTAACATCATTTTGACAACGTTATCTTATTAACTTGTGTAGAAGCCCATTAATTTAAACAGGGCTCCACTTTCTCACCCTTTCAGACTTTTCTCCAAGATTCCCTTTTTCTATAAGATGCTACATCTTAGTCCTTTCAACATTTATGTTGGACATGATTTGTATGGACATTAATGTCATTGATATTTGAATTTCATACCATTTTCATATGTTAAAAAAATTCTGCTTATTTTTTCCCAGTCTTTTAAAAAATATAAAAAATTCTTGTCTTTCAGGCTAAGAAAAACAGGCAGTGAGCCAGATTTGACCCAAGAGCCATAGTCTGTGGGACTCATGCTCTGCGTCCTCTGAAATGGTTTCTGCTTGGACTCTTGCAGAAGCACCAAGAGCTAAGTGTCCAGGCATCCGCTTCTTCTTAACCAGGGCTCTGGGATAAGTGGACATTCTCACCCTTCGCTGTCATTTTGACAGGGTCTCTCTCTTTTCCGCTTGGAAGTATGATAACTTTCATGTTGTTGCCCAAGCGCCTTGGTCTAAATGACTTTGATGCTTCTTTGAAGGTCTCTGCTCCTGGTTATCTCAGGTTGTTCAGAAAATCCCAGATTAGGTTGAACAGTGGCAGCAGACACAGTTACAACATGACACCAAGCCTCCCTTCCCTTCTGAGTATAATGCTGCTGATACTTTGTGGTGTGGTGAAAGGGACATCAATGGTGGGTGGCAGCTTAGAGAAAGAAACAGAACACCTCCCAAAACCAAGTGTGAAATACTTTTCAGTGGAGCAGACCAGAACTATTTCAAGCAAGGGCAAAAACTCCCATTCCTCTTGAGACCCTAAGGGAGCCCTGTTATGAATATCATTGTTGGGTTAAAGGTGTCACATTCTAATCCGATTTCTTGGATCAATCCCAGGCTGGCAAAAGGCCCTGAAAATTCCAGAATCATCATCATCGTAATCTGGAGGTTTCCAGGTAATCTGTTGTCTGGTCAGATCAGGCTTGCTTCTCTGGAAAGGACTCTTTCTAGAAGGAGAAATCTACCCATAGCAGTGGTCCCTGGACACACTGAGGAAGAAGAGCTTCCATCTTACCCAAGACCATGGAGAGGTCAGCACAATTTCAATTTGATTAGAGTGTTATGAAAAAAGAGGCCTGGCACTAAAGTTCCATGTCCCCTAGATTATTTCCCTCTAAACCCTTTCTCTTTGGTGCCCTTCTTGGAGTTGCAGCATGAATCACTCCATGATTTTGGAGTTTGATGCTGCAATAATTGTTTTCTCACAAATAATACTGGGTATACAGCAGCAAAGTTCCTGCCATTACCAAGGAAAAACACAAAACAACACAACAGAAGACCTCTGGGGATTATCATTCTTTCTGTTGTTGTTGTTGTTGTTTTTTAATTCATTTCTTTCTCGTTTTCTTTTCATGTAAAGGTTTTCTTGCAATGCTTCATTGTTCTGCCCAGTGGAACTTCCAACATTGACTACTGCTCACAAAGCCTAGACCTGGGTCTAATTTTGCTCCTGCATGTTTTAAAAAAAACCCTGCATATTTGAAAAAATAGCTTACAGGGCTCTGCTTAGTTGGTTTCTTTGGAAAAAGACATTTAGAGAAACCACAGAAGATCTGTAGAGAGGCAACCAGACTAATGAGGAGTCTGAAGACCACATCATAGAGAAAAAGTTAAAGGAACAGGCTACATATTTTCTGGAAAAGTGAAAACTCAGAGGGGGTAAACGATGGACATTGTCATCATCTTCAAATATCCGAAGAGCTGTTACAGGGAAGAGACATTAGGTGGCAGGTCTAGAATTCACTAAGAGGTCCTGAAAGGCAGGGATACTAATCTTTATCAGACTCAAAGATCTTATTTTTGTAATAACATGTTGAAATTCTCCTTTTTCTAACTTAATTGTAAAGTAGAAGCAGAATGAAAGGAAGGTATGTTAAACATTATATATATATATATATATATATATATATATATATATATATGTTTTTAACTTTTAATTTTTTATTTTAAAGATGGGGGTACAATTCAGGGTTAGGTATACAAATGTTCATTATGCAGTTACTCTTGTTGATGAGGTATGCCAACCCTTCTCCAGGCAAATCCCACTACTGCCTATCCCACTTTCCTGTACAATCTATATTTTTAAAAGTAAGCTCTCAGACAGGACTAGACTAGGAAGTCTAGGGACTCCAGCCAATGCCTGTGCCCATTTGGTCACCCTGATTTCACTTGGAGCCATGAGATAAACAGTTGAATATTGTTGAGATTGTTTTTTTTTAAATTTGGCATTTTGGAATAAGAATTAAATAAGTGTATTTATATATCTATGAGAAATCATCGTAACTGCAATAGCTACAAGTCGCATCCTGGTTCAGGGGTTGTTCTGTTATCTCAAATACCACAAAGTGTGTGTGACCCTGATGAACATTTTCAAAATGGGGCATAACTCCTGGAAAAATTCCAAGGAAATCAGACGTGGTCTTTTCCCCAGTTTACATGTAGCTGCATTCCCTAAGAATTCAGTGTAAATTTAGTCATACAAAAAAATCCTACAGTCGGATCCTTGCTAACAGGTTCCTCACCTACATAAACATCTGGCGGGTGTAGGACATGGAAAAATTCTTCCCTGTGAATTGCAGGACATCTAGCTGTTCTTCCTATCACCAAAAGCCAGCAATGCCCCTCCAACACTGTGAAAAGCAAGCATACCCCCAATCATTTCCAAACATCCCTTAAAGCATAGTACCATCCCCAAAGACAACTTATGCTGCAGGAGACAGATGCGATTTCACCATAATGATGAAAATGTCTACCAGCGTTCATACTGCTTACTCTGTTTCAGGAAACACTGAGGCGTTCTACATGTGTGTATTCCTTTAATCCTTGCAACAATCCTATCCTTACCATTGATTACATCAGAAATGGCCTGCTGAGGCTCTTGAGGGGTTAAATCACTTGCCCTAGATCACAGGGCATGGCAGAACAAGGATTTGAACCCAGGTAGTCTGGCTCCACAGTCGGAGCTCATACCCCCACACGGTCTCTCCCTAAATAAAGTCTATCACTTTAGAGCATTTCAAACAAAAGGCTACCAGAGGCACAAAGCTCTTGAAATGAAGTACCTATAGAAACTTAGAAGACAATTAGCTTATTCTTATTTTAGTTTTTTTGCCTCAGCATAACCATTTTTGCTTAGACTTTACACCTAACACGCTTTGAATCTAGCACAGGTTGGACGTAGATAAATTTTCAATAGGCAGGTTTTAGGAAACATCCAGACTTTCTACTTCAGGCCAAGCAGCAGCCTACACCACCCCCTCAGCAAATCTCCATCAGATGCAAGACCAGGACAGCCCAATCTTTCAATTCATGATGTAGCATAATAATCTCTAGTAAACTTTCAGGTTCCTTGTCAAGGCAGAAGGTCAAAGATCACCCTTCGGCTGGCCAAAGCCACAGAAATGATAATAAGACCATCTTTTGGTCAAGGAGTTTGTGGCTTGCAAATGTCTAACAAGTCTCTTGCAAGAAAACCGCCTCCCCTTGTCTCCACCCATCTAGCCTACCACCTGAGGTCAGGAGATGATAATATCCATGACCTCAAGATCTAAGACTTATGGGACTACAATCAACATTGAAGACCCGCAGCGCTGGACACTCCTTTGGGCCAAAATCCCCCTACCCAAAAGCCCTTAAATATACCCATTTCTGGCCCTTCGAGGCCACACGCCTCTGGGTGTTGGCCCCTTTCCAATCTTTGAAAGATGAATAATACATTTTACTTCTATTTTCTTACTTGGTTGCAATCTTGCATTATTCCTGTAGCCCTGGTACCAGCTCTGGCCCACCTAGCCTCAGTTAACCCTTTCAGCTCTTCCTTAGGAAGAAATGAGCTCTGTCTCTGGAGGCATCTCACAATGGGATCAATGATTGGCGGGAGATGACTTTGAGAGGAAACACAAGCAGTGTGTGGTGGTTTTATTGCAGGTGAGGCAAAGGGAGCAGCCAGGAAGAGATCACCCTAAGCAAAGGCAGCAAAGCAAAGGCCCAGTGGTAGGCAGGAGCTTGGCTCAGTGGAGGATCGGAAAGAAGCCATGAAACTGGCGCACTATGAGCAAGAGAGAGAGAGCAAGGAGATGAGTCATGGTGGGTAACCACCAGACTACATGGGGTGCTCTAAACCAGGGGGAGCAACTGGGACTTTCTTCTGACTACAACCTTCGCATGTGCTGTCCATTTCATCCTGGGACACCAAGAGCTCATCTCATGTCCCCCCAAGGCAGCCATACAGATCTCGCCTCTGGAGTTAGAAGCTCCCATGATGGGGTGAGAGGTGGGCTGATGCTGGGTTGTAGCAATAGTGATTGCACAGAGGGAGGAGGAAGAAAGGAAGGTGATAGGGAGGGGAGACAGAAGACAGGGAAGGGAGGTCGGGTCTAGGGAAAGTGGGAAGTGGCTAAAGGTTGTGGGACTCAGGGGGTGGTTTCCACTAATAGCAAAGAGCTACACTCTTAAGAATGGTCATTTACACATAGATATTCTCCTCTGGTCACATGAAGCTTCACCCATCCTGAGGAATAGGGTTTCCTCCACGAGGCTTATCAGGCTTTCCCTAATGTTACTCAGATCCTTATGGCCTTTGACACATCTGTTTTCATTGTTGTCCACCCTGAATACATGTCTGGCAGCCTGGCATCAAAGTGTCCCTTTCAAGGCATCAAAGTGTCCCTTTCAAAGCATCATGGGGACGCTTCACAAATACTCTCTGACAATGATATACGAGTCTCAGCCCTGCTCATCAAAGGGCAGGACAGAGACTGTTAAGGTGGTTTTTGAATGTGTGTAGTTTGTCTACAATAGTCCTGGGCTATGGCTTTGGCCAAAAGCAGACAGAGGATGGGGGAGAGCGTGTTTCCAGTCATTAAGGGAACCATTCAATTATCATGGAAGCACAGATGTTAACATGAGCACACATTTTCCTATCTGAGTGTATAGAGTGAATTTCCCTTCAGTTACGACTCCTCAACACTCTGCACAAGCCTCTCCTGGTATACTTGTACACTGTAAACTCCTCCAGGGCAGGAAACATAATACTTCTCTTTGATGTCCCATCCTCTATCCCATAGTAAATGTATGGTAAATGACCACTGAATGAACAGTTATATGTGGCATGGAGGAAAGGCCAGGAGCAGATTGCCTGTGTTAGGCTCCTGATCTGACCACTAACTGGTTGTGTGAGCTTGAACTTGACCTCTCTGCCCTAAACTTCTTCATTTATAAAACAGGAATTAAAATAGTACCTGCCTCAGAGAGTTGTTGTGAAAATTAAGTGAGCTATTGTACCCATTAGAATGGCTACCATAAAAACAAACAAATAAACAAACAAAAAATAACACGTGTTGGTGAAGATGTGGAGAAATTAGAAACTTTCTGCACTGTTCCAATGAAAGGGACTGTAAAATGTCACAGTCACTATGGAAAATTGTATGGTGGTGTTCCCAAAAAAACTAAAAATAGAATTACCATAGGATGCAGGAATTCTACTTCCAGATATATACCTAAAAGAATTAAAAACAGAATCTTGAAGACATATTCATACACACCCATATTCATAGCAGAATGGTTCACAAAATGTGGAAGCAGCCTGAATGTCCATCAATAAATGAGTAAGATGTGGTATATACATATAATGGAATATTATTCAGCCTTAAAAAGAAAGGGAATTCTGACACATGACACGACATACATAAATCTTGAGCACATTATGCTAAATGAGTTAGGGACTCACTCTTTTTTTTTTTGAGTTGGAGTCTCACTCTGTCGGCTGCAACCTCAACCTGCTGGGCTCCGGCGATCCTTCCGCCTCAGCCTTCCAAGTAGCTGGAACTACAGGCGCGCGCTACCACGCCCGGCTGATTTTTTGATTTATTGTAGAGATGAGGTCTCACCAAGTTGCCCAGACAAGTCTCGAACCCGCGGTCTCAGACAATCCATTCACCTCAGCCTCCCAAGGGATTACAGGCTGAGCCACCAAACCCAGCTACATTATACTAAATTAAATAAGCCACCCAAGGGATTATAGGTTGAGCCACCAAACCCGGCTACATTATACTAAATGAAATAAGCCAGTCACATAAAGAAAAATGCTGTATAATTCCACTTGTATGCAGTACTTAGAATACACAAAATCATAAAGATAGAAAGTAGAAAGGTGGTTACCAGGGCTGGGGAAAAAGGAGGAATGGGGTGCTATTGTTTAATGGGTATATAGTTTCCATTTTACAAGATGAAAAGAGTTCTGGAGATGAATGGTGGTGATGACTGCACAACTTTATAAGTATATTTAGCAGCCGGGCTCGGTGGCTTAGCCGGTAATCCCAGGGCTTAGGAGGCTGAGGTGAGTGGATTGCCTGAGCCCACGGGTTCGAGACCCGCCTGGGCAACTTGGCGAGACCTCATCTCTACAATAAATCAAAAAAATTAGCTGGGCGTGGTAGCGCGCACCTGTAGTTCCAGCTACTTGGAAGGCTGAGGCGGAAGGCTTGCCGGAGGCCAGCAGGTCGAGGCTGCGGTGGCCGGGAGCGGCCACTGCACTCCAGTCTGGGTGACAGAGTGAGACTCCAACTCAAAAAAAAAAATTAAAAATAAAATAAAAAAATATATAAATATATTTAATATCACTGAACTGTACACTTAGCAAATGCTTAAGGACATAAACCGTGTTATGCACATTTTAACATAATTTAAATAGAAAAAATATAAAATTAAATGAATTCATATATGTGCAGCACCTAAAATAGTTCCTGGATATATCAGTACCACCATCATTATCAACATCTTCATTCTCATTCTCAGACAAAATGGAAGTATAGATTTAAAGTGACATTATCTAATCAGGCTATATGTGTGTATAATTATCTTGTTACTTGGTTATCCCACTAAACTTTATGCTTCCTAAGAATGACCTCTTTTAGAGCTGCACCCCCAATATTTAGCTCTGGTTTTTGACATACATTAGTTGCTTACTAAGTGCTTGGGTGATGTTTGAATGGGTGAATCAACAAATGAACAAACGCACCTCTCTTGAAGTCCTGGAAAGTCCTCTCTTCATATAATGACATCAGCAAGTTTTTCATCAAGCAAGTTGATATATCACCCTGGTCTCCTTTTCATAAAACATTTTAGCAATCTAAGAATGCTTATCTTTTTAGTAGAACAATGAGAAGGATGGTGAGAAGTCATGTGGAAGCTAAGGCTACTAATGCATGTGAAATTGGTCTCCCCAGGAAGAATCCACAGGAAGTTATTTTTACCTTCAGATGCTTTGAGGCACAGGAGGCTTTGGCACAATCAACTTAAATTTCAGGTCAACAAATGAACATTAAACACAGGGATTGGGAGCAGCATGCCTTGACCTTTTTACAAGAAGAGAAGCAGGCCACAACTCCAATTACCTCTAGCAGAGCTAGAAGCCTAACATGCCATTTAAATGTAGCATTAAAGACATTTGTCAGACGAAGGACTCTAGTGACAAAATGGTATAAACCTCTTGTATTACAGATTAGGCAACTGAGGGCCAGAAGGAGGGAACAGAACCAATAACTCAGGGATCATTGTGGGTAGGATCAGGATTCAAACCCAGGATGCCTGATTTCTGGTCCAACACCCTTCTTTTAGCTTCTACTGACTTAGAGCTAAAAATCGTTATCAAAGTCTGCTGATTTGTAACAGCAAGTAGAACATGTGTTTTACTTGTCTGTGACTAAAAGACAGATATTAATATTTGCACTTACACTCCAGTGAATTAGTATTTGAACTTCAACATGATCTTGATGCTGCTAGTGATTTGGAAACTAATGTGATAGAACTGTGGTTTATGTATCTGCAGAAAGGTGACTGTAGACACCATCAGATAGCAGGGTCACTAAATTTCCATATTTTAGTGCCAGACATAGATATTGTTTCCTTCTTCGCAATGCTAACTTACTGTTACTGATCTGCCTTACTTTTTGCCAAATGTGCTGCCCTGCCTAGCTGACCAACACAGTGAATCAAGGATGCTTACTAAGCCACTTCCATTCCACATAGTACTGGAAGTATTAGCAAGAGCAATCAGACAAGAAAAAGAAACAAAAGGTATCCACATCAGAAAGGAAGAAGTAAAATTATCCCCATTTGCAGATGATATGGTCCTATCTGTAAAAAACACTTAAGATTTCACATGCATACACACAAAAAAGTGTTAGGGCTAATAAAAAAATGCAGTAAGGTTACAGGATACAAAATCAACATACAAAAATTAGTTGCATTTCCTTACACCCATAATGATCTGTTTGAAAAACAAATCAAGAAAACACTCTTATTTATGAGGGCATCAAAAAGAATAAAATACTTTGAAATAAATCTAACAAAAAAGATGAAAGATCTGTACACCAAAAACTATAAAGAAATTGAAGAAGACACAAATAAAAGATATTGTGTGTTCATTGATTCAAATAATTAACATTGTTAAAATGTTCATAACTACCCAAAGCAATGTACAGATGACACTCCCTACCAAAATTCCAAAGACATTTTTCACAGAAATAGAAAAAAGCAATTCTAAAACTCATATGAAACCACACCCAAAAAACCTCCCAAATAGTCAAGGAAATCTCAAGAAAGAAAAACAAAGTTAAAGGCATCACACATTTTGATTTCAAATTATATGAAAAGTAATCAGCCTTGGCAATGATTTTTTTGGATATCAGCACCAAAAGCATGGGCAACAACAGCAAAAATAAAATGTGAGACTACAAACTAAAAAGCTTTTGCACAGCCAAAGGAACAGTGAACAACATGAAAAGGCCGCCTTCAGGTTGGGAGAAAATATTTGTAAAACATATATCTGATAAGGAGTCAATATACAAAATATATAAGGATCTCATACAAATTAATAGCATAAAAACAAAATAACATGATTTGAAAATGGGCAAAGAACCTAAAAGTCATTTTTCCAAAGAAGACATACCGATGACCAACAGGTATATGAAAAGGTGCTCAACATAACTAGTTACCAGGGAAATGCAAATGAAAACTGCAACGGCATATCACCTCACACCTGTTAGGATGGTTATAATAAAAGAGACAAAAGATGACACACGTTGGCACGGGCATGGAGAAAAGGGAACCTTTAAATACTGTTGGTGAAAAGGTAAATTATGGAAACAGTATGGAGGTTCCTCAAAAAATTAAAAATGTGACTCAATGATACCTCTTCTAGGTATATACCTGAAGAAATTAAAATGAGCACCTTTTAGAGATATCTGCACTCCTGTGTTCATGGCAGCACTATTCACAATAGCCAAGATATAAAAACATAAGCTTCCATTGGCAAATAAATGAAGAAACCGTGGAAGTGGTGGTGGTGGTGGTGGTGGTGGTAGTGGTGTGTGTAAAGAAGTCTAATTCAGCCTTAAAAAAAAAAAAATAAGAAGCTCCTGACATTTGTGATAACATTAATGAACCTAAAGGACATTATGCAAAGTGAATTAAGCCAGACATAGAAAGAAAAAGACTGCATGATCTCACTTATATGTAAAATCTAAAAACTGTTGAATGTATTAAAACAGAGCACAAGGGTAGTTACAGGGAAAGAGGAGAGGAATGGAAAGATGTGGAGCCATGGGTACAAAGTTGCAGTTGCGTGGGATGAACAGGTTTAGATATCTAAGCACAGTATGAAGACTGTAGTTAATAATGTACTTTTTACTGGAAATTTGCTAAGAGATTAGATTTTAGGTGCTCTTACCACACACACTAAAAAGGTGACTATTTGAGGTGATGGATATGTCAAATTGCTTGACTAGAATAATCATTTCACTATATATATGTCAAAACATCATGCTATGCACCTTAAATATACATATGTGTAACTTTTAAAAAAGGATCCTCACATATTGCCATATGATTACAGAATTAGAATGATAAAAATAGCAACTAACCAATTTGGGGGCATAAACTATGTACTAGGGATTGTACTATGTGCTTTATGTGCATTATCTCACTTAGTCCACAAAAATCACCCATGATGTAGGTAGTACTGCCATTCCCATTTCATGAATGAGAGCATGAAGGCATTGTGATAGACAAATGCAAAGATGGCTCCCATTGACTCCTGACTTCCTGTTTCATACCTGTGTATAATCCCCTCCCCTTGAGTGTGGGGACAACCTGTGACTTGCTTCTGACCAATAGAATGTAGCAAAAGTGATGGGATCCCACTTCCAGGATATGTTCTTTAAGACTGTAATAACTCCATCTTGCTAGGAGATTCAACTCTTGTTACTGACTCTTGTCCTTGCCGGCTTTGATGAGGTAAGTCAACGTATAAAGAGATCCACGTCATAAGGATCTGAGGGCAGCCTCTAGCTGTAGCCAGCAAGCTGAGGTATTCAATATGATATCTGGTGAAAGTATGAATCATGCCAACAACCACTTGAGTTAGGAAGCAGACCCTTCCCCACATGACCCTTTGATTTTGCAGCCTCTGAGAGTCCCTGAAGCAGGAAACCCTGCTAAGTCACTCTTGATTCCTTTTGTTTTGTTTTGTTTTTTTGAGTCAGAGTCTCACTCTACCACCCAGGCTGGAGTTCAGTGGCATGCTCATGACCACCACAGTCTCAACCTACTGGACTCAGGCCATCCTTCCAGCTCAACCTTCCAAGTAGTTGAAACTATAGGCATGTGCCATCACGCCCGGTAATTTTTTTTTTTTTTTATTGTAGAGACGAGGTCTTGCGAAGTTGCCCAGGCTTGTCTCGAACCCCTAGGCTCAGGCAATCCTCTTGTCTCCGCCTCCCAGGGTGTTGGGATTATAGGCGTGAGCCACTGTGCCTGGCCTACACCCACATTCTTGTGAGATAATACATTTGTGTTCTTTTGAGATGCTAAATTGGTGGCACTTTTAAAAATGCAGTGGTAGAGAATTAACACATGCACGGATAAATTAAACATTTTCTCAAGGTCACTTAGCTGGTAGGTGGCTTACTTAGGTTTGAACCCTGAGTGTTTATCTTCTAAACCTGATATGGGACAATCATGCAGTTCAAACCTCTGAGCTCTCTCACAGACTGACAGACGGATGTATATAGTCCTTGCTGGAAGATTTATTCTAATATAGAATTGCTACAGTGTCCGTGTTTGCTCATTCAGGAGATGTCTAGTGAGTCCATCGACAGGAACACTGTAATTCAACAGCAACCCCGGGAACTTTAAGTCGGAAGATCTGAATCTGAAATCCCCATCGACTTCCTTCCCACCCCTTCCTAAAGCTCCATTCATCAACAATCTGCTTAATTTCTCTGACCCTCACCTTACTCTTTGGTGGTATTATAGGTTCGTGTTCTCACCACAGACATGGGAACTGAAGAAAATTCTATAGGCAAAGCATTCACATGGATAGTTGATATCTTTATCTAAAAGAGTTGGTTCAAGTTCCATTGCTTAGAGGTCAGTTTATTAATAGCATATGTTCTCAGCGCTGGCTTTTCCTCAGAACTTCAGACCCACAGACTCAACTGCCTACACAATGATTCTACCTACATATCTCTTGAGAACCTCAACTCCAAGCGTTTGTTCTTTAACTCTCCTTTCCCAATGGCCGCCAGTGCTCCCCTTCTCTGGGGAGGGTGACATTCTCTTCCTGGTTATACAAGTCAGAAACCTGGGAGTCAGCCTTGACACTTCCTTCTCCTACAACATGACTTAACCAATCCATTCTCAGGTCCTGTTGGTTTTTCTTCCTCAGTCCCTCTCGAACATGCCTATTTTGCTATTTCTCTACTACCATCATATTGGTCTTGTGCCTGGACTCTTGCAAAAGCTGCCTAATTCCCTCCCCACATTCAGAAGGCCCACTCCACTCTCTACTCTGCAATACAGTAATTATTTTTATGTTATTTTTTAAAGTGACTTTTTAATTCAAGTATTGAATTTTCCTTGTCCATTTTCCAAGACTTGTTACAGAATATCCCAAACTGGGTAATTTATAAAGAAAATTTATTTCTTACAGTTATGGAGGCTGGGAAGACAGGGTCAAGAGGCTGCATCTGGTGAGAGCTCTCTTGATGGTGGGGACTCTCTGTGGCATCCCAAGGTGGCACAGGGCATCACATGATGAAAAAGTGAGTGTGCTAACATGCTAGCTCAGGCCCCTCTTCCTCTTCTTATAAAGCCACCAGTTCCCCTCCCATGGGAGTTCATTAGTCCATGAATGGATTAATCTGTTCCTGAAGGAAAAGCCTTCATGGTCCAATCATCTCTTAAAGGTCCCACTTCTCAATACTGCTACACTGGTGATTCAGTTTCAACACGAATTTTAGAGGAGACAGATCATGGCAAACACTGAATACAGCCTATGGGCTTTCACTAAGTGAATGCACCCACAAAATCAGCACCTGGACCAAGAAACAAAATATCAACAATACCCCCAGGAAACCCTCATTGTACCTCTTCTCATCACTCAGCACCTCATTGCTGCAGTGTTCCATTACATGATTATACCATGATTTGTATTTACTCATTTTTCTGTGTATAGATACTTGGGTTGTTTCCAGTCTGGGGCCAATATGGACAGTACTGATATTGTTATTGTCCTTTTTCTGAGTTTTGGTGAACATATGTGTGTATTTCAGATAGTTATAGCTGTACATAGAATTGTTGAGTCACTAGTCAGGCATGGTAGTGCGCACCTGAAGTTCCAGCTACTTGGAAGGCTGAGGCGGAAGGATTACTGGAGCCCAGCAGGTTGACTCTGGGGTGACCATGAGTGTGCCACTGCACTCCAGCCTGGGTGACAGAGTGAGACTCCGACTCAAAAAGAAAAAAATTGTTGAGTTACAGAGTGGGGATGTGTTCAACATTTGTAGACACTTCCAAACACTTTCCAAAGTAGTTGTACCAATTTACACTACTACAAGACATATAGGATTATTTTGGTTGTTCCGCATTCTTCTGAATATTAGATATCATCTGTCATTTTCAATTTGCCTATTCTTGTAGGTATGGTGCTAATTTGCTGTTCCATGATTCTTAATGAGGTTCAGCATTTTTCTTTACTTTGCAGGGAGGGGTACTATTTAGAAATCCTCTTTGAGGAAGTGAATGCTAAAATCCTTTGCCCATTTTTCTATGAAGCCGCTTGCATTTTCATTATTGATTTGTAAGGGTCTTTATAGGTTATGGAAATGAGTTCTTTGTCAAATATGTCGCAAATGCCTTCTTTCATTCCATAGTCTGCCTTTCACTCTCTTAATGGTATCTGTTGAAGAATAGAAGCTCTCGATTTTAATGTAGTCCTAATTACCAATTCCTTTTTCCTTTATGGTTAAGAGCTTTTTGTATCCTATTTAAAATAATTTTGCCTGCCCCAAGATCATAAAGCTGCTCTCATATATTTTCTTCTAAAAGGGTTTTTTGTTTCTGTTTTATTTTTGCTTGCTTTTGCTTTCACAATTAGGTCTACGATCCATCTGTCATTTTTCTTCATATGACTATCCAGTTGACTCAGCAGCATTTATTGAAATAAAAATCATTTCACCACCACGCTGCTGTGTGTGACTTTACAAATCAGATGGTGGTATATGCGTGGATGTATTTCTAGGTCCTTTATTTTGTCACGGTCTGTCTTGGTCTACCCATGTACCAATATTGCACTGACTTAATTATTATAGTTTTTAATAGATCTTGGTCTCTAGTAGTATGTCCTCTACCCTTGTTTTCTTCTTCTGGATTGTCTTGACTCATCTTAGCCCTTTGCATTTTCATGTAGATTTTAGAATCAACTTAAAAATTTCTATGTCAAAAATAGTGGGGTGGAGGAGGCTGGTTGGGATTGTGTTGAATCTATAAATCGATTTAGGAAAAATTGACATTTTCACAACACTGGGCTTTCTGCTCCACAAACAAGGTGTATCCATCCATTTCATTTATTTTCTTCTTTAATTTCTTTCAATGATGTTTTACAGTTTTCAAAAGAACTGTTGTTAGATCTATTCCTAAATATTTGGGGGTTTATGCTATTAAAAATGTATGAGGGAGGACCCCCCAAAAACCCAGAATTTATTTATTGAAAAATTGTGTATTTACTCTTACATGTTTAAACTTCAGTCACCTTCAAAGTACTTTCCATTTGGTGCAATACACCTATTGAGACACTTTTTCCACTCCTTGAAACCGTTTTTGAATCCATCAGTTTTGGTGCCTTTTAGTGCTTCTGCTGTTTTTTTGTTTCACCTCTTCCACATCAGCAAAATGTTTCCCTTTGAGGACTTTTTTTCATTTGGAGAAACAAAAAAAATGCTCCTCGAAGCAAGATTGAGTGAATAAGGAGAGTGGAGCATGGGGATCATGTCATTTTTGGGGGTCAAAAACTGTTGAACTCAGCACAGTGTGGGCAGGTGCACTCATAAATCACCCATCATGAAATGGACAAACATGTTGAAAGAATCTCAAAAAAAAAAAAAAAAAAATTCACAAAAACTGAATGCAGCCTCCCACAACAGTTAGCTGGTATACTGATGCTGATGAGTTTCTAAAACACTTACCTAGCAGGGAAAGCCTGTGTTACAAGAAGCCCATCAGCAAAAAGATAATTTTTGGGGCTTTTTGGGGGGTCCCCCTTGTACTTTTATTAAAATGCTACTCATTATTTATTGCTGCTAGCATATTAAACTGTTTATTTTTTCATATTGTCCTGTATCCAATAATCTTGCCAAGTTTTAGTATTAGACATGATCATTTGTTTTTAGATTATTTTAGATTTTCTTCAAATACAGTCATTCACACCTGCAAATAGTAACAAGTCTTTTTTCACGTTCATTATGATATTTATTTCTTTTTCTTGTCTTATTGCACTGTCTAGTTCTTCCAGGAAGTAGTCATAAGTGAAATCCTTGTTTTATTTCAGGTCTGAAGGGGAAAGTCTTTCAATATTTCACCAGAAAGTCTTACATTTACTAGAGGCTTTTTTGTAGATCTTTACTGGATTAACAGAATATTCTCTTATTCCTAGATAGCATACTCTTTTCAAAGAGGAAATTTGATCATGTTATTTCTTTCTTAGAGGTTTTCATTGTGCCAATGAATCTCTCTAGATCTTCCCCTAGAAATTTTGCACTTTTTGCTTTCTACCTTCCAACCTCAATTACTTTCCATTTTTAAGCATGCCATACTCCTTTCCAACAGAATTCCTTTGTGCATGTTTTCCCCCACACCTTGAAAGAATCTTACAGCATCCTCTTCACATACCCTTCTTTCTGTTAAACCGTATTCATCTTTCAGACCTCTGCACGAGGGTAACATCCTCAGGGAAACCTTCCCTGTCCACTGCCCACCAGATCAGAGCAGGTGATCTATGAATAAGTTTTCACAGAACTATCTGCTTTCCTTCATAATTATAATTTCCACTAGAATGGCTAGACTATAAACTTCCTCGGAACAAAGATTGTTTCATTTTCCCCATTGAAACCCCAGGCTCCAGCACAGGGCCTAACTCCAAGTAGGTTGGTGCTCAGTAAATATTTGTTGACTGAATAAATGAATGAACAAACTTTAACAACTCATTCTAATCTCTCTTGGTCTCAGTTCTCACAACTGTAAAATGATAAGTTCCATTTATTTCACCTTTGACATTTCACGATGCTGGCTAAATAGAATTGGTAAAAAAGATATGAGTCAACTTTTGACGAATGTGAATAATTCTCTACTTTTCTGGTATAATTGGCTTTGCTGAGTTTGAAAATACAAAAGCCAGTTGGTGAGCTTTTGTGACTGCCACCTTTCACTCTCTGAGTTCACCCTAAGCTCCTTGGAAGCAGATGGTGGGCTTTGCCCACAGGGGAGCGCTGCTATCAGAAAATACAAGCTGGGCTTGGTGGCTCAGCCTGTAATCCCGTGCCTTTGGGAGGCTGAGGTGAGTGGATTGCCTGAGCC
>NW_007248489.1:144334-183369 GCF_000164805.1 Carlito syrichta
AAAATTAGCCGGGCATGGTAGCATGCACCTGTAGTTCCAGCTGCTTGGAAAGCTGAGGCGGAAGGATCGCTGGAGCCCAGCAGGTCGAGGCTGCGGTGGCCGGGAGCGGCCACTGCGCTCCAGTCTGGGCAACAGAGTGAGACTCCAACTCAAAAAAAAAAAAAAAAAAAAAATAGAAAATACATGCCCTGGATCAGAGCTTCACAGCACACATAGCCTGTATTCCAGAATTAAATTAAAGTCAACTGCCCTGTCATAGAGTTCCCTGGTTACTTTAGAAACCAAATTCCTTAAAAAGTAGTCCAGGAAGAGTTCTCTTCAACATTGGAATGAGGTCCTTTTATGGATGAAAATTCAGATTTAATTCTAGATGAATTCAAAGATAAATGTTTGTATCACAAAAAGAATGAATGAGTGAAAAACAAATGACACTCAGTTTTGAATTCACCCAATGTGTTTATTAAAGGGATTGGCATAAAACTATTACTCAATTTTTTAAAAAACAGTTATTTGCATATATCAGTTCAGTTTAAGTCAAAGTGTTCTAGGATGATCTTATACCCTCCCCACCTCTCACAGTTATTCTCTATTACTTTACCCTGTTTTATCACTTCTGTTACCTAGTCACTTTCTAAAATTACCATGCTTACTATTTGGTCTTTTATTTTGTTCTTAATTTGCCTAGCCTCCCAAAAAGACAAAGCTCCTTGAAGACTGACATCTTGTCTGTTTTACATATTCATTCAAAACACAACCAGACCTACTACCATTCAATTTATCTATAGAAACAGAAAAGATAATGCCAGATTAGAGATAATTCCATAGAGTGTAAATTGCTTATTTGTTATTGAAAAGTTCACTTATTTTTAAAATAAACATTGAATAACCTAAAGTCAACTAACACCTTTTTTCTTTCCCTTATTTTCTTTATGAAATCTGGTAAATTCCTTTAATTGACTGTGTACCCATCAGCTTCAGATTTACAGCCATTAATACTGCGTTCTCATTTATGACATATGTGCATCCCAGGTTGGCTGAAGTTTCCTGCGCTTCACCAATGTTACCTTCAATCTGAGACCCAGGATGATGGAGCAGTCTCTTTCTGGGACATTATCTTCCCATGGAAGAGGGGAAAAAGAACAAGACATACCATGCGTTGACTTAGACATGACACAATCACTTCTACTCACATTGCCTTGGCCAAAGCAAATCCTACAGTCAAGCCTGACATTAGTGGAGTAAATGGGCACCTCAGAAAGGAAACTGGAATGTTCAGTTGACCAACACTCCACCACACTGTGGTTTCGGCTTTGGAAGCTAATGAGAGGATGATGGAAAAATCCAGGTCGAAACTCAAAAAGAAAAATAAATAAAAACTGTTCTCATTTTACCTTTGAAAGTCACCTGGGGACCTCACTCACTGATTCTGAATCTATATAGTACAGAGGAGATGAGCTGATTTTCTCCTCGGACAAGCTCAGAAGCAGCCCTTGATGTCAACGAGTAGACCACGCCCCCTATCAGGTGGCAGCACCAGTAAAGAAGCTGCTCATTAATCCTCTGTTCCCCTGTTCTTTACCTTCCCAGAGAGCTCGGGACCCTTCCTGAAGGTTTCCCTTTTACCTTCTTGTACAATTTGCCTCTGATAGGCAGAATTCTGGAACCTGCAAGCCTTTAATTGCCAGTGACATTATCTTAAAGCAAGCTGGTTTGCCTAACAGCAGCCAGCTTGAACCTTTCAGCAAAAGGTACTCTTCTGAGTCACCACTTTGCAGAAATCTTCTCTCTCCTCCTCCTCTGACTCACTACTTAAGGAGAGAGATTTTCTTTTCAGAGACTAAAGTGATAACAGAAGAGTAGAGTAGTGACAGGAGATTTTTGAGACTTCAGTTTCAGTCTGTATAAATGAGAATGGAAGAGATGACTTGGGAAGCCATTCATAAGATAATTTTGGTGAGAAAAAAAAGATTCACTATTTCAGTGACATTTATGGATTATTTATGCAATATTATAGTACAGTGGCATGCTGTCTTATGACTTGGAAAGATCTCTAAAAGGCACAGCTCAAGTATTGGGGATTACCTACAATCTAGTAGGGGAACAATAAATATTTTTCAGGAAGTATAAAATGTGGGGCTATTCTTAAAACAAATAAGATGACCGCTCATCCAACCTGGGGCAAGTTAGGAGTTACTGCACATGCTAAACTCAGAAATGAGAATGCATAAAAGTTAGCTGAGGGGACTGGATGTGAGCTAGATGGTAGTGGTGAAGGAGGGGAAGATAGGGTGGGAATAAAAGGCATCAAGAAAGGGGGGCAGACTTTGTAAGGCACAAGGGGGTGGGAATGAGGAACTTGCATCTGTACCTGTAGTTTGAGATGGCTGGAGCTTAGAGCATGAACAGAAAAAATGAGGCTGGGGAGAGAAGAAAGTTGGGAAGTGCCACGCCAACCTTGATATTTGCTGATGAAATGGGGGGAGGGGTGTAGAAGGGTGAAAGATACTCTACCCAATGGTCGTTAAAAATCATCCCACCTACCCCAGGGTAAGCAACTGGCCAGCCCCTTCTCTCACTCAAACTCCAAGCACAACTGGAAGAAAGCACAACTGACCTCTAAGAAGGCACAGAAGGAAAGAATATCAATTGTGCCCCAATAAACACAATGAAAATCATCTCCCTGAGATGCTGCCACATCATATTCTGCTAGTGGTAGGATCAGAGGGTCCATTTCCAAATGCGATGTGGCATCCCTCTGAGTCCCACCTCTCCAGGTACATGCTGTCAAGAGTTTGAAACAACACCCGGTCTGTGACACCATGAAAATATATGAGTTGGTTTCCTGCAGGGGTTTTCTAGAGCCAGATCTTACCAAATTGCTGTTATTAAATTTTCAGGAATTTTGTGAGTCAGTAATTTGATATAATGGTTTAATTATAAATTCTATAAAGTTGCAATTAAATAAATTGTATTTAAAACAAAAGTAATAAATACTTAAAATTCACCACTTCCTCATTATTGTACTACATTTGGCTATTATCTTTGTTCTTGAGGTTATTTGCATCTATTTTCTTTCTATGGTTAAAAATACTATAATTCCCAACTTCCTATTCAGAAACATCACATTGGTAGTTTGACCTTAGTCACCATAGGAGGATTTACACCACAGAAAGTAGCAAACACTACAGATCAGGGCTTTCCTTTCCCCTCATTCCTCGCACCAAGAGCTGGTTGTCAAACACTTACTGGCATGCCCCTTATTTCATAGGGTATATTAAGTACACACGCTAGCTATTCTTCCTTGTCCCTGCTTCTTTACTGCCTGCCCATACCTGTCTGTATATATGTGGGCACATGCACACACACTAACCTCCATTCCTCTGCCCACCTAAACCTCTCAAGTTCACTAGGGCCTCCTTACTCTGGGATATGCTCTGCTCTTCCCTTTTTCTCATTGATAGACTCCGAGATGCACAACTTCGATTCTTTGTTGATGAGTTTTCAGTAATAACTGTGCTTCAGTTTTCTTTTTTGTCAAAGAGGAAGGTTAGATAAGAAAAATCTCAAAGGTACTGTCAAAAACTGGAAAAGATTAATTTTAATACATTATTTTCTAAAACACTTCATAGAGTCAAAGTAGTTAAAATATTCTTTTGCTAAAAATAAGGAAGATGCCAAATTTGTCCTTGCTGCCCAATTCTACTACGCATGTACCGTGTGACCTTAGGCAGGTTACCTAATTATCCCATGCCTCAGTTTCCACACTGGTAAATTCATCATTGTCATCATCATTGCTGCTGTCCATTGATTCATCCCCGTTTTAAAGAAACAGTCTTGCTCATTTAAAAGAAGATTTCAAACATTAAACAATCAGAACACAGCAAAAATAAACACGAAATCCTAATTAAATGGGTAGTAATGATTTCAGAAATGGGATTTACCTTAAGTGCAATAAAGTCAACATTAAACAAATTAACAGAAACCTTAAATAACTATTTAGTAGAATGGATATGTACTCTTTAATCGAATTTTCAACCCCAAAAGGACACATACAAGCAAAACTATACATTCACTCAAACTGAAAAGTGTACATAGAAGCCTAAGGTTCAAAGGCTGAGGCAAGAAGCTACCTCTGAACCAACCTCTGGATTAAAGCAACTCACTTCTGAAGAAAATTATCTAAGTGGAGGTACCACACATGAATAATCCAAGTGGAACAACAGGTATTAAACTGGGATGGAACCAGACAAACCTGGAGGCAGGATTCCACCACCCCTAAGTCACTCTGCAGTGCTTGATCTGAAATGGAAGCACTCACTTGAAACCATCAGCCTAGGACACAGCACTAACAATTCAAACAGGAAAATTCACCACCTGAAGAAAAGGAGTGCCTTCAATGAGACAACCCAATTAGAAAAGACTTGAATTGTCCTTAAATGTGGTCCTATTAAGGTACTTGTGACATAAATCATAGATAGGCCTAAGGCAGAGAATTTGTAGCCAGCTTATAGCAAAGAAAGAACATTAATATGTCACTCTTACCAGAGGTATATCTAACAGCTAAAATTCATTTATTCAATTGCAAGTTTGTGAAGGGGGAAACATATAATTTGGAGGTCTTTTTTAAAGAAAAAAAGAATTCAAAAGTACAAATTAAAAATGAAATTTAAAAGTAAATACTTGTTTAGAATGAACTGGAGAAATCATAACAATTTAGAAAACATGTTGAAAAGTTGGCAAATAAAATAAATAGCAAAACCCCCAGAAATATTTAGAAAAATAGCATAATGATTTTATATATACATATATATATTTTTTTTTTTTTTTTTTTCTTGAGTTGTAGTCTCACTCTGTCACCCAGGCTGGAGTGCAGTGGCACACTCACAGCCACCCCAGCGTGGCACACTCACAGCCACCCCAGCGTCGACCTGCTGGGCTCAGCGATCCTTCCACCTCTGCCTTCCAAGTAGCTGGAACTACAGGTGCGTACTACCATGCCCAGCTAATTTTTTATTTATTTATCGTAGAGATGAGGTCTCTCCAAGTTGCCCGGGCTGGTCTCAAACTCACGGGCTCAGACAATCCACTCGCCTCAGCCTCCCAAAGTGCTGGGATTACAGGCTGAGTCACCGAGCCCAGCAATGATAATATTAATATCAATTAACTTCCTAACATACCTCCATAATCCTTTTTCCTCTATATGTTAACTACATTCTCTTTGATTGATGAACTCTACATTTGATAGTGACTTTATCATATTTTTTAATGAAGTGAATTTAAAAATAAGGCAATCTTTCCTGCAGAATGGTTGGTCCAAATGTTTTTGGTAAATCAAAGATGACTGCAAACTCTTGTCATTCTTCCTAATGAAAGGTAGACTATATTTTCTTTCCCTTTGAATCTTGAGTGTGGCAAAATAACACTGTGTAATTTCCCAGTCCAGGTCAAAAGAAGACCAGCATCCTCTGTTTCCTTCCTCTCAGACCCAGCCACCAGGCTGTGAAGGAAGCCATAGCCACTCAAAGAATCTCACATGGAAAGGAACCAAGCCCCCTGACTAACACCCTCAGTTAAACTCCCAGCTGGTGGCCAGCACCAATACCAGTCACTTGAGACTATTTTGAACCTTGCGACCCACTTGATTCCCTAGTTAACACCTCATGAACCACGATATCCATGGGTCAAACCACAGAAGTGGGAGAAATAATAAATGGTTGTTGTTTTAAGTCACCAAATTTTGGGGTGGTTTATCAGGCAGCAATACTTATTTTCTTCCTAATATTTTATTATGAATATACACAAACATAAAGAAAAGTTGAAAGAATCTACAGTAAATACTCATTTTTAAACCTATACCTTTGATTCTACAAGCAACATTTCACCAAACTGCTTTATCACATAGCTATTCTTCTGTGCATCCATTTCATTTTGATATGCCTTCCAAAGTTGCAGACAGCAGTACACTTTACTCCAAACACTTTGGCGTACATATTGAGTTGATTTTTTTCTTCTGAGGTAAAATGTACATAAAATGGAATACATAATTCTTACGCATCCCATTCTATGAATTTTGACAAATGTGGACACTTATGTGGCTCAAACCCCTATCCAAATATAGAACATTACCATCACTGAGAAAGCTCCCTCACGGCAATACCTGCCCCCACTCCCATGGTCAGCCACTCTGCTAACTATTTTTTTCTACCACAGATGAGCTTTACCAGCCAAGGACTTCATAAACAGCAAATTATACAGTATATTCTCCCTTACATCTGGCTTTTATTCACCCAGGATAATGTTTATAATATTCATTCATGTTGTTGCTTGCGTGAGAAGTGCATTTCTTTTTATTACTGTGTAGTCTCCCTTTGTATAAATACATCACAACTTGTTTATCCATTCTCTTGTTGACGGACATCTGGGCTCTTTCCAGTTTGTGGCTATTGTGAAGAAAGCTTCTATGAACATTCATGTACAAGTCTGTTTGTGGATGTATGTTTTCATTTCTCTTGGGTAGATACCCAGGAATATAATTTGAATTTCTGAGCCAAAGACTAGATGTAGGCTTAGTTTTATACTAAACTTCCAAGCTTTGTTCTAAAGCAAAGTTTATTTTAGAAAAGTTCCTTTCAGTTTCAGTCTCTATTGGCAACATCACATCTGTAATACCTTCTCTGCAGTGTCTCAGTTGGGTAGATTTTTCTGCAAGGGAAAAGATGATTCCAGCTCTTTGATCCGGCTAGACAAGCCCTGCTTAGGGTCACAGCAGCTGGCCCAAGGCTTCTAGCTCCTCTCCAAGGATAGGGGACAAGGTGGCCATGATTTCTGGATCAGCAATACTGGGTCTAAGCAAAAACATTTCTTTCCAATCCTCCTCACAATCAAAGATGAGCTTCATGAGGTGCTCCAAGGGCCTGTGGTCACTGGATAGCTGAAAGGGTAAAACGCCAACATGGGTTCACCTTGACCATTGCAGGCCGGCAGCTGGGCATAGTCTTACATTTTTGTTTTGTTATAACTACCAATTAGTGGTATACTTCAGTCAATAATATTATATTGTGTAGTTGGCTCCGCTAACTCTCTTGCTCTGAAGTTTAATTAACTCCACTGTTTAAAGTCACCAGCGAGTAAAACTAGTGAAACGATAACCTCCCCTAGTAATGGGCATTAGGATTTTATAAATAATATCTTGCTCCAAGGATGAGTTTCTAGCTATCTTGCATAACAAACCATTGGGACACCGAGAGAAAAAGAAACGAACTGTTATAATGACTCTAGCCCTCCTGCAATCTTCCCACGAACAATACACTCCCAACCAAATGCTTTTTTGTTCCCTAAATCCAAGGACATTCAAAGCTTAACATTTGTGCCTTGAAACTTTGTTTTACAGACCTTGGGCTACTCTCCCTGTCTAGGTAATCAACTATTAGCTGTTGCCATCATGAACAGCTAATCACCATAACAACAACACTCCACCACCCCCACACTATTACATTTCCCAGCAATGCTCCTGTTCCCAGCCTTCTCTCGGAAGTCTTATAAGCACCCAGCTTCAAATGTTCAGTGCCCTGCACTTCTTCAGTGCTTGGCCCCCTCTTCAATCTCGAGGAGGCAGATCCACCCTTTTCCTCTAATTTACCTTCTAAATAAACTTTTTCCAACCTACTCCAATTCTTTGCATCTTTCACGCGGCACTGGATCATACAACCCCACTCTGGCCTGTCTAACCTTATAATAAATGTATAAAATTAACAATAGTTATTTTATTTCTTTAACAAAATCTCCCTCCTCCCCTCCCTGTCATCCCAAATAGAATGTACGTTCCTCTGAGACAGGATCTTGCTCCTCCCACCCACTGGTTTATCCCCACCACTTAGAATAGTGCACAGAATCGAGTAAAAACAAAACAAACAAATACATTGAATGAATGAATGGCTTGCTGCCTTTTGACATCATAACCCGACCCTAAAAAAGTTACTTCTGCACTGGCCTGTGTCTATGGAGGCCGATGCCTCCTGTCTCTACTTGGTCACCACTTTGTACCTTTAGCTCATCACTGGGTTTCATGTGATACTTCTTTCTCTGATTCCTGCCTGAGAGGAGAAAGGCCCTCCAGGACGAGACGAGGGCTTTTTCTAGTTCAGTCATGTAACTTCGTAGTACTCAGAAATGTGCCTTGTATATGGTAGGTGCTCCACAAATGCCAACTTGGTTTCTGCTTACTGTATTCACAAGGTGCTCTCTCTGTGCCCTTCCGCTGTAAGATGCCTTCTGCCATGCTATGATGTAGTAAGAAGACCCTTGCCAGATGCCTGCACTTTGATCTTGGACCTCCCTCCCAGCCTCCAGAACTGTGAGAAATAAATTTCTGTTCATTATAAATTACCCAGTCTGTGGGTTGGTTGCCACAGCACAAAATGGACTCAGACAGCTTGTGACAATGACATTGCAATCTTGATCACATTGATACAAAAGTCTCTCATGGCAGAATTCTGGTTTCTGAGTACCCAAACACCCTTCTGTTCAGAGAAATTCCACAACAGATAGAAGGCAGGGGCACACTTTGCACAATGGAAGAACACTTTCTTTTTTCCACAGCATTAGGGGAAGGCATTCCTCTCTTGGCTTTCTAGCAGTTGTGGTATAGGTATGTGACCTAAGCTGAGTCAATTGAATGCTCTCAAAGTTGAGGGGGGAACCAGAGAAACATTGTCTGCGGGCTATAGGAGATTTGCAGGTACCCAGCACATAGCAGCACAAGTCCAGATGAGGACAAACCCCATGTCCTAGCACTGCTGTCTGGACGTGAAGTTGAGTGACTGATTCCGTCTTCTTCTAGGACAATACTGGCTCTACTCTACCTTCCTTGCCTTCTGCTCATTTTCCAAAGCCTGGACCTCCAGATTTTGGCAATACAGTCAATACCCTTCCAAATCATTCCTTTTCTGCCTAAGTCAACTGGAATTGGTTTCCATCATTTGCAGCTAAGAACCCAGATCCCCCACTAGGTCATTTAATCTCTACATTCAGATAAAAACAAGCAAAGACAAATGAAAGCATTTCTTTCATTTCAAAAACTCAATGCAATCGATGCTTCTAACTCAGACACTACTGTTTATCAAAACTTCATTTTGAGACCATATTTTCTCTTCTCTGATACAAACTTCTACAGGACAACATTTAAAATAGTTTTTTCTGATTACTGAAAGCAACATTTATTCACTGCAGCAAGTTAGGGAATATGAAAATTATAATGAAAATTTTAATTATCCCTAATCTCATCAAACCGAAAATAAACAACCTATTAAATTTCCTACAAGATTTGTTCCTAATGCAAATTTGCAAAAGAAAAAAATACAATTAAAACATATTTACAGTTTTGTGATCTTATATCATGATCAAATTTTGACATTTTTTTCATTTATTCAGCAAATATTTATTTTATGGCAAGGATGTGAAGAAATTGGAATCCTCATACACTGCTGGTGGGAATGTAAAATGGTACAGCCACTTTGGAAAACAGTTTGATAGTTCCTAAAAGTTTAAACATAGAGTTACCATATGACCCAGAAACTTCCCTTCTAAATATGTATTCTAAGAGAAATTAAAACGTACGTCTGCACAAAAACGTGGCACAAATGTTATAGCAGCACTATTTATAATAGCCAAAAAGTGAAAACAACCCAAATATCTATCAATGGATGAATGGACCAACACCATGTGATATACTATGTAATGGAATACTATTTGGCAACGAACAGGAATGAAGTTCTGATTCATGCTACAACATAGATGAACCTTGAAAGCATCATGCTAAGTGAAAAAAGTCAGTGACAAAGGACCACACGTTGTATAGTTCCATTTATATTAAATTTCCAATATAGATAAATCAGTAGAGATGAAAAGTGGTTTTCTAGGCTTGACAGTTGAAGGGAAATGGACAGTGACTATCAATGGGTTACAGGGTCTTTTAAGAGGGTGCCAGAAATATTTAAAAATTGATTGTGGTGATAGTTGTACATGTTTGTAAAGAGGCTAAAAAAGGTTTAATTGTATACTATAAGTGGGTGAATTGCATGGTATGTGAATTATGTACATAGTATGTGAATTTCAATGAACCTTGTACCAAAAAAATTGTATTGCACAGTTATTATATGCCATACTCTGTTCCTGTCACTAAAAATGTAAATAAGATAAACTCAGTCCTTGCTTAATATTTCCATATATGTGTGAAACCTTGAAAGCATCAAGGTTATATATATTATATATAATATATATAATCATAGTTCTTTTAAAAACTCTTCATTATTGAAAAGTTAGACTTCCAATTTCTCACTATTATAAATAACACTGGGATGAACACCCTTACAAAGTATCTTCATCTATGTCTCCCATTCTTTTCTTAGAAGAGATTCCAAGAAGTAGAATCATTAGATCAAAAATATGAATTTATTAATGCTCAGTTTGCTTTGTAGGGAGTTGCTTAAATTTACACTTCAATGCACAACATATGAGAGAAACACTGCCATTTCTGCTGGCAATTCCAGAAAGAACATCTCATTGCCCACTTCCTGGAAGCTTCTAGAGCTTCCTGATCAGTAATTCAGTGAAAGGTAGCCAAGACAAGTCATTTCTACCACTATGTCCAAAATTCGTTGAGGTTGAACCAAGCTTGAGTTGAAAAGGATAAAAAGATCACCTTTCTTGCCTCTACCACCTTCCATCCTTAAACCTTCAACCCACACACCACTCTAGGTTTTGAAAGAGACAAAGAGGTCCAAAAATAAAAATCTGTAACTTTTGAAATAAAATTTAAAAGATATTTGTTGCAGGGAGAGTTTGGTTTCTGCCCTCAAAGGAAAGACATTCAATACCTCATAATTAAGTCAGATTTTTGCTTTAGGTTTTCAGATGCTCATTATCAGATCATGAACTTCTTGTCTAGTCTTAGTTTACTAAAAGTTTTATTATTACATTTTCTTAGAAAAAAATTTCCATTTCTTGAAATTCTCTTATGGGTTTTTTCTTTATTCTAATAATGTATTCAATTTATTGATTGATTTAGAAATGTTAAACCAACCTTTCATTCCTGATATAAACTCAATTTGGGGGGATGTATTTTCCTTTTTACATAGCACTAAATTCACTTTGCTAATATTTTGTGAAAGAGTTTTTATTTTTTCTATTTCTCTCTTGGTTAGCCTTGCTGGAGGGTTACTGATTTTATTAGCCTTTTCAAAGAATCATCTAATGGGCTCTATAGAAATTTGTATTGTACATCTGTTTTCTATTTTACTGATTTTAATTTTTATTATTTCCCTTCTTCAATGTTCTTTGGGATTAATATGCTGTTCTTTTCAGAGTTACTTGAGATGGAAACTTAAGTCATTAATTGTTCAACCTTTTTTGTTTTTTCTAACATGTCTAACATGTGTGTGCTGTATTATAAATTTCCTTCAAGCGTTGTTTAGTTTCATTTTAACAACTCAAATGTAGTATTTTCACTGCCAGTCAGTTCAAAATATTTTCTAATTTCTATTATGTTGTATTCTTTTATTGATAGGTTATTTTTAAGTATATTGCTTAACTTTTAAGCATATGGAAATTTTTAGTTATCTTTTCATTATTGATTTCTTGCTTTATTCCACTGTGGTCAGAGAATGTATTTTATATGATTTCAGTTCAGTGAAATGTACTGAGTTTTTTTTTTTAATGGTCAAGTATTTGTTCTATCTTGCTAAGGTTTTGTGTACTCTTAAAAAGAATGTGGATCCTGCAGTTGTTGGGTGCAGTATTTTATCATGTGAATTAGGTCAAGTTTGCTTATTGTGTTTATCAAATATTTTATATCTTTATATCTGATCTTTGTCTGCTTGTTCTATCAATTACAGAGAGAAGAATCTTAATATCTTTAGCTATAATTGTGTATTCATCTATGTATCCTTTTAGCTATGTGTGTTTTTGTTTTATATATTTTGAGGCTATGTTACTAGGTACATACAAGTTTAGGTTTGTTATATATTCTTGCTGCAAAAACTCTTTTTTACTATTATAAGATGTTCTCTTCATGTCTAGTAATCTTTTTTTGTATTAAAGTCTACTTTGTCTGATATCATTATGCCCACGCCAGCTTTTTTGGTTAGTGTTCTCATGATATATCTTTTCCACCCTTTTGCTTTTAGCCTTTTAATGTCTTTATAGTTAAGATATATGCCTTGTAAGCAGTACAGAGTTATACCTTTTTAAAATTTAGTCTAACAATATTTGTTTTTAATGTGAATATTTAGCTCAAGTGTAATCCTTGACATGTTGAAGTTAAAACTACTTTTTCACTACTTGTTTTATATTTGTCTTCTCTGTTTATTGTTCAACTTGTATTATGTTTTCTTACCCTCTTTTAGATTACCCAAGTATTTTTTATTTCACTTGTCTCCCTTCATTGAATTCTTATTTATATATTATTTTATTATTGCTTTGACAGTTACCCTAGAGATTATAACATGCATGCTTGACTTATTACAATATACCTAAATTAAGATATTTCCATTTCTTGGAATATGCCAGAACTTTCTAACACCTTAAATCCATTTTTCTACCTCCTGCTTTTTGTGGCTATTTTTATAATGCATTTTAATTCTATGTATAGTCTAAATCCTATAAGGCATTTATACTACTATTGTTTTCGTTGATAGATTTTAATTATATTTACCATACTCTTTCTAATTCTTCCTAGATAACTGTGCTTCCATCTAGAAGCACTTTCCTTTTGCCTTAAGTATTTCCTTTAGTGCAGTTTTTGTTTACTAAAAATGTCCTTATTTTGTCTTAATTTTTAAAAAAATTATTTCTTTTGCTGAATATAGATTTGTATGTTGATATTTATTTTATTTCAGTAATTTAAAGATGTCATTATAGTACTATCTGGTTTCCATCATTTCTGTTGATAAATTGGCTTCTGTCTTACTATTGCTTCTTTAAAGGTAATGTTTTTCTCTTGATGCTCTCTCTGTACTTGGCTTTTAATATTTTTACTATAATGCATCTAATGTAGTGGGGTTTTGAGGGGGGTTATTTAGTGTTGGTATTTTGGGGTTTTGCTTTGCTTTTTAGCCTGAGGTTTGTTGAGGTTTTTGTTTGTTTGTTTTTTATTTTGTTTTATTTTGTTTTTGAATTAAAGTCTCACTCTGTCATCCAGGCTGAAGTACAGTGACATACAGCTACCACAGCCTTGACCTGCTGGACTCAGTCAATCCTTTCACCTCAGTCTTCCAAGTAGCTGGACCTATAGGTACACCACCACATTCAGTTAATTTTTTCATTTTTTATTGTAGAGATGAGGTCTCGCCAAGTTGCCTAGGCTGGTTTTGAACCCCTGGGCTCAGGCAATCCTCTTGCCTACTCCTCCTAAAGTGCTGGGATTACAGATGTAAGCTACCAACCATGCCCAATTTATAGAGTTTCTTGAATTTGAAGTTTGATACTTCCTATAAGTATAAAAATTTTTTAGTGTTTTCTTCAAATGTCACCTCTGCCCCATTTATTCTCTTCTCTCTTCTAGGATTCTATTTACAAATACATTTCACTTTTTCAACATGCCCCACATGTCTGTTAAACTATTTTTAGCATTTGCCCATTTTGCTTCCTAAAAAAAAAAAAAAAGCCAACTTTTCAAAAATGTGTCATTTTTTCTCTCTGCACTTCCATCTGGATATTTTCTACTCACCTATCTTCCAATGTGCTAATTCTCATTTTTGCTGTTCTAATCTACTGTTAAAACTCTTTACTGAATTCTTAACTTCTGTTATTTTATTTTGATGTATAACATTTTCATATATATTCCATTTTTGATGAAAGTCTTCTTTTCTTCTGTTTTTTTAAATAAGTGGACTATAGTTATTTTAAAGTCTGTGTCTGAAATTTGAGATCCCCATAGATCTGTTTTTCTTGTGATTTTTAGTCATGCGGTCTTATTTCCTAGCAAATATGGTAACATCTTAAATGCCAGACATTGTAAATATAAAAATTGTATAGGCTTTAACTAACTGCCAAAATGTTTGCTTAGCTCTTTAGTCTTCTGGCAACTGCTTTGCACTTGTTTATTTTCTGAGCCTTGCCCCATACATATGCAACTTAAGAATTTGACAGTTGCTATTGTGAATAGTACAGAAATAAACATGCATGTGCAGGTGTCTTTTCTGTAGAATTATTTATGTTCCTCTGGGTATATTCTCAGAAGGGGGATTGCTGAATCGTATGGAAGGTCAATTTCTAGTTCCTTTAGAAATCGCCACACTGTTTTCCATAGAGGACTAGTTTGCACTCCTACCAACAGTGTAGAAGCATCCCCTTTTCTCCACACTCATGCCAGCATGTTTGTTTGTTTGTTTGTTTGTTTTATTAATAATGGCCATCCTTAATAGAGTTAGATGGTATCTCAATGTGGTTTTGATTTGCATTTCTATGATGATTAATGAGGCTGAGCATTTTTTCATGTATCTGTTGGCTACCCGTATGTCTTCTTTTGAGAAGTGTCTATTCATACCCTCTGCCCATTTTTTAATAGGGCTGTTTGCTTTTTTACTTGTGGTTCATTTGAGGTCCCAACCCTACTGCCCATCGAAAGTAGACTGGATAAAGAAAATGTGGTACATATACATGATGGAATATTACACAGCCATAAAGAAGGACAAAATCATGGACTTTGCAACAAACTGGATGGTGCTGGGGACAATCATACTTAGTGATCTATCACAGAAACAAAAAACCAAATACCACATGTTCTCACTCATAAGTGAGACCTGAACATTGCTCATAATAGCACAAGGGAGGGATCAGTGGTCATGGGACACTGCCAAGGGGAGGGAGAAAGAGGGGCATGTAACAACACCAAGGGTACCTGATCTTAAACCAGGGGAAGTGAGGACCAGTTGGAGGCTCAAACTTCACCTGCACATAAATTACTTATGTACCTCATCCTGACTTGGACCCCACATCTCTATAATAAAATAAAGTAAAACAAAATATGAATGAATGAATTTGATAGTCGCATCAATGTGAAATTGTACACAGACTTTTGAGATCATTTTTCTAAGGCTTCTTCTTTTCTAGAACATTGACCCTCCAAATTTCAACTGCCTTGGCATCAGCAAATTCTCACCTCTGTGTCCCCATGCTAGCAAGACTGTTGCAAGATCCAGGTCACCTCTTTCTGCTCAACCTCTATCCTCCCTTGCCATGAATCAGCATATGTCCTAAGGAGAGAAAGCAGAGGCAAATACAGAGCTCACCTGAATGACATTTTCTTCTCTCCAGATTATTGCTTCTCAAGTCCTGGTTACCTTAGTTTCTCTCTGATGTTGTCAGAGAACTTTTTTCTCTATTTTTGTTGGATTTTATCTGGTTTTACAGCTATTATCAGGCATAAGGGGGCAGGCATAGTCTATCAAAGCTATTCCAGTAGAATCAGAAGTTCTACATCACTTTTTCAAAACAATACTGAGCAATAGGTAAAATTATCCTCCTTTTACATATGAGACACTGAGGCATAGAAGATTTAAATCAGGGAACCCAAGGCAGGAGGATCCTTGAGTCTAGAAGTTTGAGACCAGCCTGTGCCACAAAGCAAGCCCTTGTTTCTACAAAAATTACAAACATTAGCCAGATGTGGTGATGCACACCTGAGGTCCCAGCTACTCGGGAGGCTGATGTGGGAGGATCATCTGAACCAGGAAGTGGAGGCTGCGGTGAGCTGTGATTGTACCACTGCACCCCAGCCTGAGCAACTGAACCCCAACTCAAAAAAAAAAGGTTTAACTCATTTTACAAGAAACATCATTGAAGTAGCAGAATGGAGTTTTAGTTCAAGTTTTATGTTCTTTCCAATGTACCACTGATACCTCACCAACAACTCTCTTTGGATAACATCTAGAGCAAAAGAATCCAGCTGAAAAAAATAAGGAACAAAGAACAAATCCTCTACACACTAAGCTCTCTTGCTGCACAGGTAGGGATCTTTCTACCTCCTCTGATCCTAACCAACAATAGAGAGCCAACCTGTATTTCTCAAGTGGGAAACTGTTGAATAATTCATAAGACGGGAGGGCTCACAGCTCAACTCAACCTTGGATGAATTGTCTCCATGGCCCTTCCAAAATGAAGAAAAATAATTTCCTTGCAGTAAATGTGGTTCAGAGGGAGGATTCATTAAGTGAGACGCCACTTAAACATATACATTTTTCTGACTAGGACTACACTTTAACAGAAGGTGATACTTAATAGAGTAGGTATGCTTTAATCTCTCCTCACATTGACTTTCTAAATTTAAAAAACACACAGCATTGCCACTAACATCTTAAGGAAGATAGGTGGAGGCATCCATACACACTTCTTTTTAAGTGCCTGTTCTTAAAAAGGCATCTGTTATTGACTGTAATAGTGTGAGTCATAACAAATGCATTTATATTCATGTAGATATAATCTACACTTCCACAGGTGTTCCAGTGTGATGTACAATTGCCTAATGAACCCTTAAGATAAAATGCTGCCAATAAGAGCTGAGTTTGCCTCTCCTCTAAAGAAAATGAACTCCATCAGGCTGGCAAACAGGAACCTCCACATCCTAGATATTTCTAATATGATGGCTTTCTTAGTACAATTTCTGCAGGGAATAATATATAGGAAAATAATGTTTCTCCTTTGTGATTACATTACCATATGGAGCAATTTTTCTTGTCAAGGAGGTCATTTCATCTGATGAGTTCTCGAATAGTGAAATGGAAGCTTGCTTCTATGACAACAAAGGACAGGTTGACTTATTAAAACTGCTACATTACGGATTTTTATTAGTCTATTTTCCTTTTGCTCTCTTGGAAGATCAAAAGCGTGAATGCACTTTGGAAAGTCCATCAGGAAATATTAAGAATAAAAATGAGGCAGAATGGTCATTATTATAAATGGGAAAATCATCTGAAAACTAAGATTCTAGAGGCCAACTCTAAAAAGTCTCACAAAGACATGATTTGGAGAGCAGGACAGATGGGGTGTGACTATTAACAGGGGAACCAGCCTCACAAGATAAACAGTCAAAGTTTTAGAAAAATCACCCAGTCATCTGAATTCAGAGCAGTCTGCAATAGAATGAACAAAATTAATTCTCCTGGACATATAAAACTCAGAGGAAAAGTGGCCTAAATCTAGGAAAGACTTCTCAAGAAGTCTGAGAATTGTTGCTTTACTTTTTCATCAAAACACCTTAGAAAGGTGGGTTGACTGTGCATGAACTCATACTTGCCCATTTCAATTCATTCACTCATCTATCCCTGACTGACCTCGCCAATGTGCTAGAACCGTAAAAACATTACGACATGATTTGTGCTCCCAAGTAGTGCATGGTCTGGTGGGGAGATGGTGGAATTAACACTGTTTACCGGATGGTGTGATAAGGTCCATCCATCTAAGGGAATGTTCGACTCATTTGTTTAATCATCTGATCAATATTTGATGAGTACCTGCTCTGTTCCAAGCTCTATAGTCAGCACTGGGGACACAAGAAAGACTTTGGGTAGCTATAATTATGTTTCATAGGGTAGTCATCTGATAAACAAATAAATAGATGAACAAAGTCCAAATTGAGGTTCAGGGTGCAAATTGAGCACAGTGAAATGTTCTTTTCTGCCACACATGGTTCTAAGCCCAGGGGAAAATATTAGACCCTCTGAAACATCACCCCTCAGCCCAGTGATAATCTCAAGCTCCCTTCTGGCTCAAAGGTGTTCTCAGAACAAACAAATTTTCATATGCTTAGTCTGGGCTGTGATGAAGCAACCATGACTAGTGGTCCTGATGTGTCACACAATCAAAAGTCACCCCAGCTTCCTTCCCACCTTCTGAGTAATGGCAGAAAATGGCAGACTCAATTCAAATGCACCTGGAGGCTGGGGAAGACAGCTGACGCAGCCCACTCTGACACATGTTGTCATCTCCTGTTGTAAAATCTATAAGGACAGAGTCCCCGTCTGTTTTTCTCATCACTGTACACCCAAAACCCAGCACAATGCCTAGAACATAGAAGTGCTATATGCCTCATTGCTGAATATCACTATGGTCACCTTTGAAGTATTCCCCTTGGGAAGCTATGCACCGACGCCAGTGCCTAGTCCACCAGTCAAAGCAATTTTGGAACTCTCTTTACTGGAAGGGCCATCAGAGCTGTCATCGTCATTTGTTGAGGTCTGACCACTAAGTTCACAAATTGCCACCATGCACTTACGTTGGCAGCACTACACAAATAACTGTATTGCAACAACCTCCCTACTCACCCGCTCTGGCCCCCCAGTGACTTTTTTCTTTACCTGAAGATAAAGGAAATATTGAAAGGAAGACATTTGATGGCATTCAGGACGTCAAGGGTAATATGACAAAAGCTCTGATGGACATTCCAGAAAAATAATTCCAAAATTGCTTGATGGGTGGGCTAGGCACGGGCATTGGTGCACAGCTTCCCAAGGGGAGTACTTTGAAGATGACCACAGAGATATTCAGCAATGAGGTATGTAGTTCTTTTTCTAGGATGAGTTTGTGAACTTAATTGTTGGACCTCGTAAAGACAAACACATCCTGTGATGACAAATTACATTGAGGAGAGAGGGAGGGTATAAAAAAAAGAATAACACAGCCTGGAAGCTCTATGTCTACAAGGTTGGTCCTTGGCTAGTATATTAGTCTCCTGGGGCTGCTATCACAAACTGTTACAAACTGGGTGGCTCAGAACAGCAGAAACCAACTCTCTCACAGTTCTGGAGGCTGGAAGCCCCAAATCCAGCAGGACTCTGCTCCCTCTAAAAGTTCTAGGTGAGAATTGACCCCTTGCCTCTTCTAGCTTCTGGCGGCCCCAGGCGTTCCCTGACTAGTGTCTGCAGCACTTTAGTCTCTGTCTTCGTGGTCACACTGCCTTCTCCCCTTCTGTCAAATTTTCCCTTTGTGTCTCTTATTAGGAGACTCATTATTCGATTTAGGGCCCACCCAGATAATGCAGGATGAAGTCTTCATCTCAAGATCCTTAACTGAATTGCATCTGCAAAGACCCCTTTTCCAAATAAGGTCACATTCACAGGTTCTAGAAATTAGATGTGAACAGATCTGTAAAGGGGCCATTTTTTTAACACACCACAGCTGGTATCTGCAAATTTCTATCGTAAACAAATTCCTACACTGATAGAAAACCTTCCCTAAATGATGAGAGTGGCCCACTGCACTTAGACCATTTTGTACCGACAGCATAGTTTATTCTAAACAGCTGTTTTTCTTCTGGGCCTGGCGTTTTGGTACATGCTAGGCAGAGAATAACTACATAACCAGCCCCCAATAAAAACCCTGGCACTGAGTCCCTAATGAACTTCCCTGCTAGACAACACTTCACACATGTCACCATTCAATGTCGGAGGACTTAGGGACACCCTGTGTGATTTTACTGGGAGAGGACTCTTGGAAGCATGTGCCTGGTTTCCTCCAGACTTTGCTCATGCACCTCTTCCTTAGATTTTGCCTTGGAACCTCTTAGTCTTAGCCATGAACACAGCCATTCGCTCACTCCTATGAGCCTGCCTTGTGAACTATCAGACCTGTGGGTGGTCGTAGGGACGCTTGCCACAGGGGCCTATTTAGAAAGGGCACCAGAGAAGGCTTCTCTGAGGAGCTGGTGTTGAAGCTGAGATCCAGGATGAAGATCACACAGCCCATTAGGGATAGGGCTGCTGTTGATGCACCGTTTTTTCATCTGCAAAATGGGGATGTATCAAAGTCTCAGTAGGAAACACATGGCACGTCCAAACTGGGTTATTGGAGGCAAGTACGTAAAGGGATTACGCACAAAGGTGTGGTCAGACTTAAGAAAGCCAACAAAGAATGATGCAGTACTCTTGGGCTAGAAAGCAAACATAAAAAGCAAGTGGAAGAAGTGATTACCATTCAGAGAGGGAAGCTGAACAGAGAGACTGCCTGACTGGGGCCTGAACTCATGGCAGCCTGTTAAGAAGGAAGCCAGATAAATAAATTCCCTGACCTCACTCCCTTCTGATCCTCTGATTTCCCTCCATTGACTTAACCCAACTGCATTGATGAGGTCCACAGGGGTCAGCCTCCCGGGGCATAAAGAAGGGTGGGCAGTGGATCTAGAGGGGCAAGGGGGAAATACCCAGCATGGTGGTAGTGGCAGTCCCTACCTCTGTCAGGTTGTTTTAAAGTCACATGAGATGAAACGTCAAGGGACAACTTAGTACATTGTCTGGCATGATGTGAATGGCAGATCACTGTTTTATAGATGCTGATCATGAAGATGAAAGAGAGGAAGATGAAGGGGAGGAGGAAAACAGGGGGGGAAGAAGCAGGAGGAAGAGAAGAAGGAGGGGAGTGGAGGAGGAGTAGAAGAAGAAAGAAGCCCCTTAAGAGCAATAATTTTTTTTATTGCTGTTATATCTGCTTCACCTAAAAGCAATTACTGGCATGTGGCAGACACTCAATAAACATGTTCAATTAATTAATTATATAAAGGCTCTTATATTCAGATTAGAAACTCTAACTTGACACAGGGACTTGACCTTTGAGATGCAGAACAGCAGGTGGGAGTTCTTGGTCAAATCCTTAATTTTACAGGGGATAACTGGAGCCCAGAGAAGGAGAGTAACTTTCCCCAAGACACACAGTAAGCCCAAGAAAGAGCTAAGAGCAAGATTCAGACGTTCTGGTTCCAGTCTTGTTCTCTTTAAATAAAACCAGGCTGCCTCCAGGGGTGTCATCTGATAACCACACAAACTTCGAGGCTGAGTGATGAGTTGGTCTTTTCCTATCCCCAAGATAGTCGATCAGAGTAAAAGGCTGAGGGTTCTGCTTTCTGAACACATCAGCTGACTAATCCTGGTGTTATGGAAAGAATACAGACCCAATAGTGGATCAGAGAACTCTGGACTGCATGGTATACAGACCTGCCTTCCCTCTGGCAGCACAAACCCTGCCTGTTGGGCTCATAGCAATCGACAGACAGCTGGACTCCTTTGAATCCCACAGAGGATTTGGCAGCATCCTCATGCCTCTATTTTATTTATTTATTTGTTTGTTTGTTTGTTTGTTTATGAGTCAGAGTCTCACCCTGTCGCCCAGGCTGGAGTGCAGTGGCACCGCTCACGGTCACCACAGTCTCAACCTGCTGGGCTTAGGTGATCCTTCCACCTTAGCCTTCCAGGTAACTGGAACCACAGGCATATGCCACCATGCCCTGCTAATTTTTTCATTTATTGTAGAGACAAGGTCTCACCATACTACTCAGGCTGATCTGGAACCCTTGAGCTCAGGCAATCCTCTCACCTCTGCCTCCCAAAGTGCTGGGATTACAAGTTTGAGCCATCGTGCCCGTCTACCTCTGTTTATTTTTAAAGTAGGGTGGAATAATACAATGAATGTTCATTTGTAGTTTATCGGCAGCTTCTCCAGTAGTGGCTGTCTGCCTTCTTATTCTTAAATTTTATTGCTTACTGAAATATTCTGTTTTACCTTTGTACATGCCTTGTCTACTCTTACTTAACACAAGACAATCCTCTATGATGCCATGTCTTTGGAAGCCATGCTTTGTGAAACTCTTCCCAGACACACCAAAATAAAAACCCACAAAACCCTCAGTAGACATACACCAGCAGACTGAAGAGACACAATATGTGTCTCGGTCTGGCAACTGAGGCACATGAAGATGACCAGGGAAGAGCACACTCAAGCCCATGTTGGAAATGCATTCATATGCCACCACAAAATGTGGTAGATGGATTGTATTGGTGACCTCAATTATTTATCCCCCCCAAATCCATGTCCTTTGAGCCGAAACTTTAGTCCTTCCACACACACACAGTCTGATTATGATTCTGCCCTGTGATTTGCTGGAGCTTGCATGGTGTTAGCAAACATGAAGCAAACAGAGACTTCAAAATTACATGCACAATTCCCCTTGCTCTTTTTTACAGCTGGGCTTGCTCGCTGCTGTATATCTATAAGATCACAAGAACATGTCCAAGCTAACCTAGTAGAAGGATGTGAGAGACCTGCAGAGACAGTTGAATCTGAATAATTCCAGCTAAGCACATTCTAGATTAGACACCAGCTAGCCACCTCCCAGATGCATGAGGAGTCACACAGAGCAGAAGAACCTCCCTGATGAGCCCAGCCTACATCACCCACCCACAAGGAGAAAACAGTGTCTTAAGGCACAGAGTTTGGAGTGGTTTGTGGCAGTAAATAATTAGATATTAGAGTGACATATGTCACTCTTCACTTTGACTAAAATCTATAATGAGATTTGAACCAGCTGCCACCATTTTCAGTTCTCATTACAACCTTCGGAATGAGAAAATCTTTATGCATGAAACTCTTTTTCATGGTTAAGTATTTTGATTAGCTTAGACAAAATATACAATCCCATGAGAGAGCCAGAATGGCATATTTTAGCTAAAGATTAGAGGAAGCAGGTGTGGAGGTCATGCCAATAGATCAGAATAGAAGTATGAACCACAGAAAGGCTTTTGTCCCTCAAAGAAAGTCATTTTTAAGAATAGACATTGGTTCTGGAAAAAAAAGATGTCTTGATAATTTTGGACAAGAAAAATAGAATTCTCTTGAAAGAGAATCATCTTAAGAGGTCATAGTATCCATTCCCCTGTCTTTGAGTGGAATCACACCCAATCCATTCCTGACAGAAGGTAACAGATGCTTCCCTGTTGCCCAGAGTCCATTCTGTTTCATTATTAATGAGTTAACACTTGGGAGTCAGACTCTCAGGGCTCCAACTCCAGCTCTTCCATGCCCAGTTTGTGTGGTCAAAGGCATGAGGCTTTGCTTCTAAGCCATAGTCTCCTCACCTGTAAAGCCAGATTAATAATAGCATAACATTTCAGAGTTGTCATACAATTAAAGTATGGACAAGATCAGCACAGTGCCTAGCACATAGTACACCTCAATAAATGTGAGCGATTATCAGTCCTTGCCAGCACTCTTTGCTAATATTTAATGTCTTAATCATTCGCTGACAGATATCACTTTCTGCCATCAGAAGGGAGACTGAGAACAGATGGTATTTGGAATACTCTTTCTGCTTAAAAGCCAAGAATATTCTTCTTCAGCCTTTCAACTGTTTTCTTTTTTTCCTAGACTAAATACTCCTGGAGTCTAAAATGTGAGTGACAATAGTGACAGTCATCCATTTAGTAGGGTGGAAAGAACATGAGTTTTGGCATCAAAGAAGCCAAGGTTTGCATTTGTTTTTGGCATTTACCAGCTGTGTGCCTTTAGTCAAGCTACTTAACCACTCTGAGCCTTGGTTTCTTCTTCTATAAAATGGGATGCCTACCTCACAGGATCATTTGAAGAATCAATAATGATTAGCTGCTATTGGCCTCCCTGGTTGAATCCAAAAGACAGTGCAGTCCAGAATTCTCAAGTCATATATGGAACCTACCTAAAGTTAGTTGTCTGGTGGTGCTGTAGCTTAGAGTATCTATAGTCTTCACTGTCTATCCTCCAAGCAAGGATTGATATCATGTGAAATCTCAGCCTGGAGAACTGACCGGGTAGCATCTGAGCCAAGATATGAACAAAGCAAAGGACTAAGCTCCACAAAGAGTTGGGGAAAGGGGACTCCAAGCAGAGAGACCAGCCCATGCAAAGAACCCATGGTAGGAACAGACTTGGCTGTTCACCACCCAGCAAGTTGGGCAGTGTAGCTGGAGCAGAGTGACCAGGGAGAAGAGTGGTGGGCGGTACACTCAGAGGGTGCCAGTGTGGAACCAGTTGTGACCCTAAGGGAGAAGGAAAACCTTCAGGGGCTGATGAGCCAAGAAGGGCAATGACCTGACGTGCTTTTAGCAACCCAGGGTGCTGTGTGGAGAACAGATGTGTAGGTGTGAGTGTGAACAAAAGGAAGCAGAAAGACAAGTGACAGGGTTTCGAATGATGAGGTTTCTGTAATAATCCAAGCAAAAGATGAGGGTGGCCTAGAACAGATGATGGCAGTGGGGATAGGAAGATACAGCTGAATGTTGGATATATTTTGAAGGTAGAGTCAATAGGACTTGCTGTTGGGTTGGATGAGGCGTTTGAGGGAAAGAGACGGATCCAACATGCCCCCTAAGAGTCTGGCTTGCATGTTCCCACCTGACAGCCTCTGTGTTTGCTCTTCCTTTCTACAGGAATTCTCTTCTCCAGAATCCCTACATGGCTCCCTTCCTTTCCAGGTCTCTGCTCCAGGGTCACTCAGTGAGGCCTCCCCCGACCACCATCTGTAAAATAATCACACTCTCCTGGTGCTTCCTAGCTCCCTCAAATTACTTCATTTTTCTCTATCACACATATCCGTGTTTGACATACTTGTCAATCTTTACATGTTTATTGTCTATCTCCCCCAATAAGCCTGTGCCAGGGTTGCCATCACAAAGAACCACAAACCACGTGTCCTAGAACAACAGAATTTATTGTCTCAGACTTAATAGGGTGAGGCTTGCAGTTCAAGATTAAGATGTCAGGAGGGATGCTTACATCTAGGGATGTGAGAAAAAACTGTTTCATACCTCTCTCCTGCCTTCGGTGGTTTGCTGGTAATCATGGATATCCCTGGGCTTGTAGAAGCTTCATCCTAATTTCTGCCTTTCATCTTCATTTAGTGTTCTACCCATGTGCATGTCTGCGTCCAATGCTCCCCTTTGTATGAAGACATCAGTTATACTAAATTAGGAGCCCACCCAACTCCAGCATAGCCTCATTTTTAACTCAACTAGTCACATCTGCAATAGACCTATTTTCAAATAAGTTCGCATTCTGACATACTGGGAATTAGGACTTTAACATGAATTTTCCAGGAACACAATTCATCCCATAACATCCCCCAATTCAAATATAAACTCCATGAGGGAGGAATTTGTTTTTTGTTTACTGCCATAGCTCAAATATTTAGAAGACTCCTTAGCCTATGCTGAATAAATAGCTGTCAAATAAGTGAACAAATAGAGAAAATTAGTGATGGAGAATCTGCAGGGGTAAAATCAAGTGTCTCATTTTAGAATTGTTAGGTTGAGACGCTCGTTATAAACCCAAGGAGAGATGTCAGGTAGTCAACTGAAAACAAAATCTTTGCAGGCAGGTCTTGGCAGTACTTGTAGATTTGGGACTTTGGGGCAAGTGAGTGACATTTAAGGAAGAGATTGGATGGGATCTATTGGGGAGAGACTATTCATAAAGTAGACGTTCAAAAGAAAAAGCAGGAGCCAGCAAAGGATACTGAGATGTGGTGAGTATGGTCAGTAAAACAAAAACAAAAAATAGAGCAATCCAGTGTCTTACACACAAGGAAAAGAAAGCGTCTCAAGAACATGATTATCTGTGTCAAATGCTGCTAAAGGATCATGTGAAAGGACTGACCACAGAATTAAGGTCATTGGTGACCTTCAGAGAAGGGACGAAACCCAACTGGGAGAGGTTGAGGAGAGAATAGGTGATGAGGAAATAGAGACAGGACATTGTAAGACCAATCTTTTGAGGAGTTTTGCTGGGAAGGAGGAAAAGAGGTCAATAGCAGATTGGGTCAAAGATGGATCTTAGCAGCTGGGATTGAAAAGGGGGCATGGGAGCTCCTCGTGGCTTCTAGTCCATGTTACCTGCCACGGATTCATAGAGCAAGCTTCAAAGGCACAGTTGTTTCCAAACTTTCAACAAGCCCACCAAGCCTGTCCTTCAGTTTAGAAAAGTCAGCGGCCATTGCTGGAAACCACCCTGGTTTAAATCACTCTTTCCAATGTTCTCTGTGCTCTTGGACATGGCCTTGCAGGTATCCTAAGAAATGAACCTGAAGTCCCAGGGTGCCCTGAAGGGTAACACCTTCTGGCGGCCTGAGCTACATGCCTGCGGGGCTGGGATTCCCAGTGCCAGGAACCACTGGGACCCTTTAAAATCCGGGATCTCCAACTAAAGAAATCTCAGCGGGAAATGACCACCCGGAATGATGGTGCTGGGGGGCAGGAGATCCCTGAAGACCCAGGAGTACGAGGCCAGCCCGGGAGAGGCGCTTCAGGCAGAGGGGAGGTGCCATCTGCCTCCTCAGGGGTTTCCTTGGTGTGTGTTCCAACGAGGTGCAGGAACATGCACAGGCCGGCTCTGGGGCTCCCCGTCTGTCCCTGCTGCCATTGCGGACTGGCCAGTGCTTCAAGGCCAAGGTCACATGCCCACCTGCATTGGAGGCCATGTGGGAGAAACGCCATCCTTGGCAGGTGCAGGGTCCCAACCCAGCTGCACTTGGCCGCTGAGAGGAAAGCCATCCCTGCCCAGTAAAGCCACTCTCTGGTCTTAAGGAAACAGGAACTGGGGTCTGAACTGGGATTCAGGGCCTGGCAAACTGGGGAGCCACCTCTTCACTCCACTGTCACCGTCCCCACCCACAGAATGGGTATGAAGCCACTCTGCCGGCTCTGACTCAGTGAATCTCACCAACCAGGCATGAGAAGAAGTACTGTCATTGGTTCCATTCTATAGATGGGCAGAGTGAGGCTTGGGAGTGAAGCCCAGGGTCATCAGCCCTCAGTGGGGAAGACAGGACTTGACCGGGACAGTCTGACCTCCAGGCCTCTGTATTCCCCCTCCAGTCCCCTCCACACTGTCTCATGTCTACACCACTGGATGCCACCAGAGTGATTCCCAAGGGGACACCTGAACATATTATTGAGTGGCCTGGGGGAAAGCTTCCAAAGTCCCATGGAAGTAATCCTTCCTGATCAGGCTCCAGTTTCCAGCTCTGGAAGAATGGTCTTCCTTGCAGGGTAGTCCAGAGTGGGTGCCTACTTAATTCACACCCAAGTCACTCCACATGCATTTGTCAAAAGGGTCAACTTCAGTTATGTGCAATGTTATGAGGGGAAGGGGGGTGGGGAGTGAACGGCAAGTGCCTGGGGTCCTCTGCACTATTTCTGCAACTTCCTGAGAGTTTAACGACCGCAAAATTAAAAGTAAACAACAACAACCTCAGTCTGTGTCACATCCCATCTAAGGGGCTAGAGAAAATGAAAAGGTGAGTAAGCCCTCACTCCTACCCTCAAGAAGCTTAAAGTCTGGCTGGGGCCGAGGGGTGGTCTGAGGGCAGATATAGATACACAGTAGAACACAGTGATACCAAATATGAATTCTAGACCAGCACTGTCCAACAGAACTACATGGCAAGACACATTTGCCATTTTAAATTTCCTGGTGGTGCATTTACAAAACAAAATAAAAAGGAAAAGGTAAAATGAACTTTAGTAGCCTTCACTTGACCTTATATACCAAGAAAAGTATATGCCAACAAGTAACCAATAGAAAATATTAATACCATATTTTGCAGCCTTTTTTCACTCTAATTCTTCAGAATCCAGTGTCTATTCCACTTACAGCACATCCCAATTCGGACAAGCCACACTTTAAGGGTCCATGAGCCACACGTGGTGAGGGGCTGCGGTGGTAGACATCATGGGTCTGCACGGAGACCTTCTGGGTTCAGATCCTGGTGTCACCACTCACCACTGTGTGACCCTGGAGATGCCAGGTGGCTGTAAGCCTGGGCTTCCTCGTAACCCCGTCCACCCTGTGGATTGTGGGATCAGCTTCAAGTGTCAAGATCCAGGACCCCATGACAAGACCCAGGACCCTACTGGCTCTTAGAAAGTGCAATGCTGCCTTGGTGCCTCTGGGTAAAGGCAGGCAGGAGCCAGGACCCAGAGGAAGCTCAAGCCAAATGCCACGGGCCCAAAAGGCACCCCCATTCCTAGCCCCATCACTGTCCCTGCGAAGCTGGTCTTCCCTGTCCCCCCTTCTCTGTGTCGGTTGCTGCTTTCCTGTCTGGTCCCGGAGCAGCGTCTTACTCAGGGGTGTGGAGGGAGGAGGAGGGGGAGGAAAGAGAGAAAGAAGGGAGAGGAAGAAGAAGAACCAGAGGGAGGGAGAGAGGAGGAAGAGGGAGCAGGGACAGGGACGCCCGGGAGAGCTTGGCCCTGCCTTGCATTAAGGGTTGACGGGAAACAAGGGCGAGCCCAGACAGCGCGGCTGCCTTTTCGCTGTACTCTACCTCCCTCTCCTGGGCTCCACATCCAGCGATCGTGTGTCAGGAAGGACCCAGTCTTCGGATGTCCAGCTTGGAATCGTGAGCCCTGGAGGCTCCCGAGACCTTCCTCACTCAGCGGGAAACATTTCACACTTAGGTGACAGCGTAAGTCAGTGGGGAAGACCTGCCAGGTACCAGGAGGCCCACCTGGCCCCACGGAAACAGGTCGTGGAGACACAACTGCAGCCCTCCTGAGCTTCACAGAGGACTGAATTCATTCCACACCCGCAAGACGCTGCTGGGCACCGGGCATTAGGCCGAGAGCCAGGAACACCCGGCTGAAGATGGTCCCCTGACCTCAGGGAGCGCCCAATCTTGCTGGGAAATAAATACATACGTTGAAAGGTGGCAAGTGCCATGCTGGCAGGACCAAGGTATCAGAAAAGGATTCCTTCTGAAGTAATACTCACCAAAAGCACCCACCTTAATAAGTAAAATAAAATAAAAACACCACCCACTTCCTACTGTTGAACGCTTGTCATATCCCAAGCACTGGGTACCCACTTGGCATCATGGTTTCATTCAAGCCTATAAACTGTCCGAGAGCAGGTAACATCCCCACAATGTCTGGGGGCATGGGCTGTGAGTGCCCCCTGGCCTGAGGCACCGTCTCTCTCCAAGAGCCTCCCAGTAGGGCTCCCTGTTTGCACCCTTGCCCTCTGCAATCTAGTCTCAGCATGGAACTCAAAATCATCTTTTAAAATGCATGGCGGGGGCCGGCATGATGGTTCACGCCTGGAATCCCAGCACTTTGGGAGGGGGAGGCTGGAGGATTGCTTGAGGTCAGGAATTCGAGACCAGCTTGGGCAACATAGCAAGATCTCGTCTCTACAAATAAATAAAAATAAAGAATAAAATAAAATGCAAGTCAGATCTCGTCTTGCTGCTCAAAGCCTAGTGCCCGTCCCCTTGTGTCACTAGGGTAAAAGCAGAGTCACTGTGATGGTCTGTAAGCCTCAGGTGGACTCACTGTCCTCTCCTGCTGTTCTCCCTCTGAACTCCAGCCTCATCGTCCTGCTCTGTCTGGAATGCGCCAGAAGCATTCCTGCCCCAGGGTCTTTGGTCTATCCATACCCTCTGCCTGGTACCTCTTGTTAGACCACCTGTCTCACTGACTCCCTTATCTGCTTCCTGTCTTTGCCCAAGCGTCATTTTCACAGAAAGCACTCTTCTCTCACCACCCGATTTAATGATGTAGCCTGCACCCTTCTCACTGCAGTAGACTGATTGCAAAATTGACCACCATCATCTGTCCTCAACTCCTTCTTTAAAGAGGTGGCTGGCTGGTGGAGTGCAGCAAGAGTGATTCATGCCTCTAGTCTAGTCTTGGGTGCTTCTTGGGTTCTCTTCGAACCCTCCTTCCAGCATGACAACGGGCCTGGGCAGGCCTGCTGCAGCATAAGGGCCTATGCAAAACAGAACAGAGTTGTCCCAACCGAGGCCATGCGAAGCTAACCAGTGACCACAGATTGAGTGAGCACAGCTGGATGAGCAGAACAGCCCCACCGAGCCCAGCCTCAACTGCAGACTCACAGAACTGCAGAACGATGGGCTACCTAAGTGGCTGTTGTTTTAAGCTGTGGGGTTTTGTGGCTGTTTGCTAGGTAGCTGAGTCATGTATCTACCCTGAGCACGGCCAGCCACCTTCTCCTCTTTTTCTTCTCTTTCTCCATAGCACTTATTACTGTCTAATATACTATAAAACACACTTAGGTGTTGTGTTAACTGTTTATTTCTGTCTCCCCCATCCAGACTATATAGAATTGTATCCTCTCCAGGGAAAACACGTGTTGTTGTGTTCCCTGATGCATGCCAAGTGCCAGTGCCCAGGACCGCATATGGCACATAGTAGATGCTCAATACATAGTTTTAGAAATGGATGGATAATGATAACAGTTCCCAGCACCCTTACTGGAGCATTTGCAAATTATGGGCATTATGCCAAGCTGTGATCAATTAGCTAATTTAATCCTCACAACAGCATTATGAGGCAGGTGCTCCTGTTTTGTTTTACTGAGAAGAAGCCTAAGACTCAGAGAGGTCGAGCAATCAACTCAGAGTTGCTCAGCCGGCAAGTGGCAGAGCTGAGATTAGAACTCATGTATTGTATCCGACTCCAAAGCTTATTAAGACACCCAGTGTGCTGTCCTGCCTCCCACTGTACCCTCTCCATTGCAACTCCCCCCACCCACCCACACACACACACACAGAGCCCAGAGTAGAAACATTGAACCCCTCAAAAGAATACAGAAGGAGAGAGATATTTTAAGAAAAATAAATAGGAAAAATTTTCATGAAGGAGATGTAAGTTGAATAAGCACGAATATAATGTTAAGAGAGATGAAGAGGGAGATAAGAAGCAGTTATTTTCTCAGAAAATTCTACAATTGCCAGGATGATAGACTCATTCCTAGAAGAGCCAGAGAAATGGCAATTAAAGCGGCGTCTTCTAACATAAAATGCCCAGTGTGGCCAGGCGTGGTGGCTCAGCCTGTAATTCCAGCGCGTTGGGAGGCCAAGGCAAAAGGATTGCCTGAGCCCGGGGGTTTGAGACCAGCCTGGGCAACTTGGTGAGACCTCATCTCTACAATAAATCACAAACTGTGATTGCATGATTGATGTGGTGGTATGTATCTGTAGTTCCAGCTACTTGGAAGGTTAAGGCAGAAGGATCGCCTGAGCCCAGCAGGTTGAGGCTGCAGTGGCTATGAGCGTGTCACTGCACTCCTCCAATCTGGGCGACAAGAGTGAGAGTCCAACTCAAAAACAAAAACAAAAACAAAAAAACTGCAGTGTGCAACCGAGGCTGGCTGCTTGGGTTGAAGAGGATTGGCCCATTTTCAGACACACGCATGTGAGGAACTCACACAGGACACACCTGAAAGCTTAGCTAGAGTCGGATCCAACAAGCACTTCTCCAGTGCCTGCCACACTCTCCAAGCTGAGCAGAAAATACAGAAATAAATAAGAAAAGATACAAGATAAAAAGTTCAGACTCTTCCTGAACCTCCCTCCCTCTCTTGATTCCAACTTCCGATCTGTTTCTAAATCGGATTGTTTCTTTCCTGAAATTAGTCCTCAATCTCCTTTAGATGGTCAGCAGCTTTCTCCCAGACATGGGCCAAAATCTGTCTCCTGACTCCCCAACCTGAGGCACCAGGAGGGGGAAGGTCAGGAGTTCCTACTGGCCTGGACAAGAACACAGATGCACAGACTCCCAAGAGCCCCCGGACACTGACCAAGACTTGAAAGTCTACCTTTGGAGACTCAACCTTCGCTTATCCTTGGCCTGAGAAAATACACAAATGGCCGAACTCGGTGGGTCAGCCAGTAATTCCAGCACTTTGGGAGGCGAGGCGGGTGAATTGTCTGAGCCTGCGGGTTCGAGACCAGCCCGGGCAAATTGGCGAGACCTCTTCTCTGCAATAAAAATTAAAAATTAGCCAGGCGTGGTAGCGTGCGCCTGTAGTTCCAGCTACTTGGAACGCTGAGGTGCAAGGATCACCTGAGCCCAGCAGGTCCAGGCTGCGGTGGCCCTGAGTGTGCCACTGCACTCCAGCCTGGGCGACAGAGTGAGACTCCAACAGAAAGAAAGGGGGAGGGAAGAGGGGGAGAGGAAGAAAAAGTGGGGAGGGGGAGGGGGAGGGGAGAGAGAGGAGGGGGTGGAGAAAGAAAATACAAAAATTCCTTTGGTTTGGTCTTTCCCAGTCGATGCTGCGTCGTCATGCCATTCACCCTTTGACCACAAGAGGTCAGTGTGGCTGCACGGAGGTTCCGAGGTGGCCCGATCACTGTGTGAAATTGTGGTTCTGATTTCCCCTCCGTCTCTGCCGCCCAGCAAATGGGGAAAATACACCTTGTAAGGACAACTTTGGGACTGATTCTAGCATTACTGGAACGTACAGGACTTAGGGTGCATCTTTATAAAGGCCATAGAGACAATCAAACAATGGGCTCCAAAGTCAGGTTTTCTGGGTTAGAATCCCAGTTCTACCTGCCAGCGTGACCTCAGACAGAGCTCTCTGCCTCAGTTTCCCCTACTGCAATGGGATAATAGCAGTGCCCTCCTTGAAGGAATTTTGTGAGGACTGATTAATACACATAGAACTTTTAGAACAATGCCTGGCAAGCGTTGTAAAAATTGATTACATATTATCGCTTAAACTACCTATCACTAAACATAGTTTATAATGATCAATTTGTGACTATTTCATGAATGGCTTTTCCCCTCAGTAGACTATGACCTCCATGAGGGTGGGAATGGGGTTTACATATGTTTTAGACTTTTTATTATGAAAAACTTAAAATATACACGAATGTAGAAGGAAGAATCTGTTTCTGTTTCTTCTCATCCCCATGTCCTTCCCCAGCGCCTGGTGCAGGGCCTGGTGCAGTATGGCCCTCTAGGAGTTATTTTCCAATGGCCATTTAATGGGTGCTATTATATGCCAGGTAGAGTGTCAGGACACAGGGCTAAGAGAATGAATTAGACCTAGGCCCTGTGCTCAAGGAGGTCAGAGTCCAATGAAAAAGGCTGCCTTAATTCAGCAATCTCCCAGGATGGATGTGGATAAATTGAGGACACGATAGGGGCATCTCACCTCATCAGATGAGGTTTCCTGGAAGAGGCATCTATGCTGAGAACTGAAGGATGCGTAGCACCAAGGAGGTGAGAAAGTCAGGGAAAATGATCCCAGGCAGAGACAGCAAGTGCAAAGGCCCTGAGAGCACACGAGAACAGGGCTATATTCAAGTTGGATAAGAAGGACTGATTGCCAATTGACTCAGAAATTCATATTCAGTACAGACTTACTCTTTTGGAGATTTTTCCCGGCTATTCTGGGGGCCGAAGAAAAAGAGAATGAGACATGGATCCCAGCTATGAATACCCACCTGCCAACTTGCATTCCAGCTCAGAGCATCTCATGTTCAGATATGGTCCTTGTCCTAGTCCATTTAGGCTACAAGAACACAGATACTATCTGCTAGGTTGCTTATAAATAACAGAGATTTATTCTTCACAGTTCTGGAGGCTGAGTTCAAGGTCAAAGTGCTGGCAGATTTGATGTGGATGAGGGCTGTCTTCTGATTTATAGGAGGTGTCCCTTTGCTGCATCCACACCTGGTGAAAGGGAGAGCTCACCCTCTGGGTCTCGTTGATAAGGGCACTAATCCCATTCATGAGAGCAGATCCCTTGACCTCAGCACCTCTCAAAGGCTTCCAGAGAGATCACGTGGGAGACAGCCTCAATCACCTGGATGTGATGGAATTAGGGACCGAGATCCATCATGGTGGTAGTGAATGAAAAGAAAGGCTGAGGGTGGGGTAAAACCACAAGCAAGTGTCAACTGGGATGGGTGGGATGGATGTTCACAAAAGCTACCTGGCTTTTCTCCAGTCAGATCCTCCCAGTCTGGCAGAGTCTAAAATTCTTACCAAAGCCCAGAGCGTTCTGGCCCCTGCATCTCTCATCTCTGCCTCCAATTCCTCCCCACCTCTCCTGTTTCCAGCCACACTCATCTCCTCTCTGTTCTGGAACCCCCCACTCTCTTTGGCTCTTCAGGGTTCACCTTCCCTAGACTCGTCTCCCTGCCCAAGGGTTCTCCACACAGGGCCTTTGCACTTGCTGTCTCTGCCTGGGATCATTTTCCCTGTCTTCCTCACCTTCGTGCATACACATCCTTCAGTTCTCAGCATAGATGCTTCTGCTAGGAAACCTCACCTGATGAGGTGAGATGCCCCATCATGCCCTCAATTTATCCACATCCATCCTGGGAGGTTGCTGAATTAAGGCAGCCTTTTTCATTGGATTGGCAGTGAAAAGGCAGCCTATTTCATTGGATTGTGACTTCCTTGAGCACCAATTCTCCTAGGTGGGACAATTCCCACTCTGTCTCTGTGTGCACAGTTAACTTCTGTCTCCCCCACTCCACCACAAGCTCTGGGCGCACACACTATGGTTTCAGCATCCCCCACTGTGTACTCAGTGCCTGAGCAATGCCTACACGTGGTGAATACTGACTAAACATATGAATGAATGAATGAGGCTAGTGTTAATGTACACGCCCATTCAATAACCTGAACTGCTATCAGGTTCCCATCCTTGAATGTCCACCACTAGCTGACCCTGCTCCCTGGCTGTCATTGTCATTGTCATCATCATCATTTCTAATGGCAGTAGCCATTCCTGTCCCGTTAGAAACAAGGTGCTATGGTTGGATGCTTGTCTCCTCCAAACATCTGATTCCAATGCTGGAGGTGAGCCTCGTGGGAGGTATTTGGGTCATGCAGGCAGATCCCTCATGAGTAGATGAATGCCTTCCCTCAGAGGTGAGTTCTCACTCTGTGAGTTCCTGGAAAAGCAGGTAGTTAAAAAGAGCCTGGCACCTCCCACTTCCCCTCTTGCTTCCTCTCTCACCATGCGATCTCTGCACACATGGCTCCCCTTCGTCTTCCACCATGAGTGGAAGCAGCCTGAGGCCCTCACCAGGTGTAGAGGCCTAATCTTGAACTTTTCGGTTATCATAATCTTGAGCCAAATAAATCTTTCTTTATTTACAAATTACTCAGCCTGAATTCCTTTCCAGCAACACGAAATGGACTAAGACACAAGGGTACCCAACCCAAAGTCACCCCGTAGTTGCTCCATAGGTCATCAGCCTCTTACTGTCTGGAAGGCCTATGTCACTGTCAATTTACCTTAGTTCTTTGCTTGCTTGGGACCTGGATTGTCTTGATCACTGGCCATAATTCCAGCATCCAGGGATGCTTGCCTTACAGTCTGCATATACCGTTTCCTTCTGCATTCCCACACCTCTGTGATTCGTGTGAAATGAAGCCCACATTACAAGTGAGGGGACACAAGTTCAGGGATGCCACCTGATGTCTAGGTCAGGCTTGTCGGTGGCCCAGCAGCCGTGACTGGGTCTCTTTCTACATGATTCAGAACTTTCTCCAAGATCCTGGTAGCTCACAGGACTCTGACATTGAGCAGAATTTCTTCTTCCACCCCCAACTCCTGGAGCGTCCCTGTAAAACCCAGAGCAAATGCAAGATCATTCTGTAGGAAAGGGCGACACTGCTCTCCCCAGTTTCATCACTTCCTCACTCAACCATCAACACAAAGACAAAATTAAGGAGCAGTGTTCATACATTAAGACTCTTGACCCAGGATGCTATGGTTTCACTTAATAACCAACAACTCTTATGATCCTGGAAACATTCTTCCTTTCCTGGGTCTAAAAAACAAAAATCTGATGATCATCTCTCTCAATCTCTTCCTACATCTTCTCTACACAATCTTCGAGTTCTTGATTTTTTAACTAGAAACCAACAATCTTTTCCCAACAACAACATAATGGGTGTACATCACACTCGGAGCATATGCACAATCACATTATGAGTATAGGCTTCCTGTAAGGGTCAAACAATGACCATGCCATTAGGGGGGCCAAACTTGGAGGACACAAACTTAGTCATGAGAGTCTTGGAGGGATGCCCAGAAAGAAAAGAATGACTGTGTGCACATCAGATTACTTCCCAAGAAATACTCCTCCTAGTAGTCCCTTTCGAAAAATGAGTTGGCAGGAAATCAGAGGACAGTTTTGTAATAGATCAGAAACAGACAGAGATAAAAGAACATGTCTCAGGGGGAAGTAAATTCTCCCGGAGAATCAGGGTTGGAACTGGCCAATTTGACATTTTTGTAAGTGATCAATAAAATAAATGATGGAGTGATATCTACAGACATCCTTTTGCAGTTTGACATGCCTGCAAAAAGTCAACTTGAAGACTGTATACATCAGTGACAATAGCAAAGAGAACCCAACAACAGAGAGTACAGAATAATGATTTAGAGGAAATTAACAAAAAAACTTCACCTCAGTTAATAAGAATGAGAGCATGTTTTCTAGTTTCAGTTGGGATTAATTAATACATTCATCACTCATTCATTCAACAGCCTTTACAGAATCTTTACCACAGGTTTCACTGGGTGCTGGGATGATAGGCTCTCACCAGAAGTATACCCCTGTGAAGGGTTCAATAGGAGAATGCTTCCTAGGAGAATGACTGGTGGGACCAGCAATTGTGGACAGCACTTTTCTAACTCCCTGGAGGAGACCCAACCCAATGGAAGGACGTGGAGAAGATATAAGGACTTTCCTCAGTGGCTCTTCCTCAGTTCCTCCCTAAAACATGGCATTAGGAAGGGGTGTTCATGTAGTAAGAATGTACTTCCTTTTAAGATAAAATATTAGTCGTATCAAGATCTAATATTAAAAAGAGAATTTTCAGTGAACCCCAAGAGGGCAGGAAACTTTTATGAAAAGCAAAATTGCTTTAAGTGTTCACATATCCTTGGTTTCTTTTCCCGTTCTTCTCTCCTTTCCAGATTCCTAAGTTGAAGAACATCTTTGTGAAGAGTTTGGTCCATAATCCCAAAAGACACAATCTCAAATTCCATAATCCTGAAGGTTAAAATATCAAAAGACCAAAATCCCTAAAGTCTAAGATCCTGAAAAATCACAATTCTGAAAGATCGAAATCCCAAAAATATAATTTTGAAAATAAATAATTTAAAAATTCCTTAAAGGACATTTATTTATATTTTTAAAGGAGATTTAATTATATAGAAACATGATAGAACATATCATAAGCCACTTGACACAGTAAAAAAAGCAAAACTAGCACGTTTGTTTTTTGTTTGTTTTTTTTTTGAGTTGGAGTCTCACTGTCGCCCAGACTGGAGTGCAGTGACCGCTCCCGGCCACTGCAGCTTCGACCTGCTGGGCTCCAGCGATCCTTCTGCCTCAGCCTTCCAAGTACCTGGAACTACAGGTGCACGCTACCATGCCCGGCTAATTTTTTTTATTTATGGTAGAGATGAGGTCTCGCCTGCCCAGGTGGGTCTCGAACCCTCGGGCTCAGGCAATCCACTCACCTCAGCCTCCCAAAGGTGCAGAAATTACAGGCTGAGCCCAGCAGCACATGTTTTTGCAGTAAACACAAAGACAGTGTAAGTATAATAGTTATGAGCAGATGAACTTTTCATAAAGAAATAATGTATTATAAATAAATAAGGTGGTTTCTCTCGCCCATGCCACCAGTTCTGGCAAGTCTCCTTTTCTTTTCTCTTTCTTTCTCTAATAAACTTTGTTTGGAGAAGGGGAAGAAAAGAAAGAAATAGCATATTTGACCATGGTCATCTGAAATACCATGACAGAAAACATAAGTCTTTTGATGAGATTTATTTTTTTAAAAACTGTCACATATACAGTCACCCAAAGAGCCAAGATCTCAAAAAATTTTATCTTTCACAAGCACAGATGTACAAAAAAAAGACATCTCTTCATTTATGTAGGAAGTTTCAACATTTTTATGTACACATACAATGCTTACAAAGTCAATGTAGTAAGAATGTACTTTAATAGAGTCTTATTTGCAAAAAATTGTATAAAATGAATTCAAGCCGGGCTTGGTGGCTCAGCCTGTAATCCCGTGCTTTGGGAGGCTGAGGTGAGTGGATTGCCTGAGCCCGCAGGTTCAAGACCCGTCTGGGCAACTTGGTGAGACCTCATCTCTACGATAAATCAAAAAATTAGATGGGCGTGGTAGTGTGCACCTGTAGTTCCAGCTCCTTGGAAGGCTGAGGCGGAAGGATCGCTGAAGCCCAGCAGGTCGAGGCTGCGGTGACAGAGTGAGATTCCAACTCAAAAAAAAAAAAAAAAGAATTAGAACTCTCTAAAAGTCTTTACACAGTAGTGTGATAATGACATATATAGCATGGCAAACTATAAAAAATAATACTGACATTTTAAAATAATGGTGGAGAAAACTAAAATACATACATACATACATACATCCCAAACTCCCTCCAAAAAATTAAGGAGAAAAGTCCAGACATAAAATAGTATGTTAAAGGGATAGACTACGAACAACTGCAAAGGCTGTCCATAAAAACTGGCCAACTTTCACAATCATTAACTATAGTTTGCAATCTTGCACCGTGATGAATAGTTTCTTTTTTTTCTTTTGGGACATGGCTCTCCTTGGAGAATATGTTCATATTCCTTTTCTCTGTGGAGCATCTCTATTTGACTCTTCTGCATTTCAATGCACATGGACACAAGCATTCTCCATTAATCTTCTGTGCCACGTTTCCGTGTTGTTTGAACTACGTGAAAAGCCCCCATCCACAGACTATGAATTTGGCAGAAACAATACTAGTGCTCAACCAGCACAGCCATCACACGTCTTCTTAGCCTACCAGGCATGAAATTATTTTTGAACCAGTCAGTCATTTTGCTGGTTTCTTCTGGCAAATGTGGCTTTAATTCAATAAAAAAAAGCTCCTGGATCTCATCAGCTGAAAGACATGCCAGTGCAGACAAATAATGCATTCTTTTTTTTTTTTTATTGTGAAGTTGTGGGGTACAGTTAAGGGTTAGGTATACAATTGCGTTTCATTCAGGCACCCTGTTGATATGGGGTGTTTCCCTGTTCCCAGACAGATATTTGCTACTGTTAATCCCATCTCTCTCCCCCCACCATAGTTTCCCAGTACGGTCAGTCATTTTCGTATAGTATTGCATTGGATGTTTAAGGTCCATTATATGAGTGAGAACATGTGATACTCGGATCTTTGTTTCTGTGAGAAGTCACTCAGTATTATAGACTCTAGTTCCATCCAGGTTGCCGTGAAATTCATGATTTTGTTCTTTTTTATGGCTGCATAATATTCCATTGAATATATGTACCACAATTTTTATGTCCAGTCTAGCTTCGATGGGCAACACTGTTGGTTCCATGTTTTTGCTATTGTGAATGGAGCTGCAACAAACATACGTGTGCAGGTATTTTTTTGTAGAATGATTTGAGTTCCTCCGG